>NW_010257149.1:0-24996 GCF_000690775.1 Eurypyga helias
AGGATGAAGATTAAGGAGGTGAGCCCCCACGCTGCCCTCAGCCTCCCCTCAGGGCCATTTCCTCCCCCAGTCTGCCTTTGCCCTCCCCTCACGGCTGTGTCCTCCCTCAGCCCTCTGCTCCCCTCGCGGCATCCTCCTCCCCTCATGACCCTGCCAGTGCTTATCTCCCCTCAGTCAGCCCTCGCCTCGCGGCCATGTCCCCCCTCAGTCAGCCCTTGCCCCTCTCACGGCATCATCCTCCCCTCACAGCGCTAGCGCCCCTCATGCCCTCTCAGTCCGCCCTCGCGTCCCCTGGTGCTATCATCCTGCCCTCATGGCCCTGTCACGCCTCATCTCCCCTCAGTTAGTTCTCACCTCCCCTCACGGCCATGTCCTGTCTCAGCCCTCCCCTCACAGCCATGTGCCCCCTCAGTCAGCCCTCACTTCCCCTCACGGCCATGGCCCCTCACGGCCCTGTCACCCCTCATCCCCTCGGTCAGCCCTCACCTCCCCTCACGGCCATGTCCCATCTCAGCCCTCGCTTCACAGCCATGTCTCCCCTCAGTCAGCCCTCACGGCAATGGCCCCTTACGGCCCTGTCACCCCTCATCCCCTCAGTCAGCCCTCCCCTCCTCTCTCCTCACGGCCATGGCCCTCTCAGCCCTTGCCTCGCGGCCATGTTCCCCCTCAGTCCGCCCTCACAGCCTTTTCCTCTCCTCGTTGCCCCCACTCTCCTCACACCCCGCTTCCTCAGCCTTCCCCCCCTTTTCCCACACAGGCTTCTCCTGCCCCTTTCTCCCTCCTTTTCCCAAGGAAAGTGACAGGAATTGGTGGGGTGGGGGTGGCCTGCAACATGGCCCCACTCACGCCAAGTGTCAGCGCACGTGCCTGTCGGTGCCGGCGCACACCTCCTGTCACCGGAGAGGGGCTGTTGGGGCAGCCTGGTAGGGTGTGACTAGAAGGTAAGAGATGAAGTCAGGCAAAGGGAAATCTTAGCGTGGTTGTGAGGGGGAAAAAAAAAAACCCAAATGTGCTTGGCGGGAGGTGCCTGCGGTTGTGCAAGACGCTCCCTCCTGGCGTTTTCGGCGTCAACCTGGCCGCTTTACGCCAAAGCTGGTAGATGACGAAACTCGCGCCGGTCCGTGGGGAAGGACGGATGGGATGTGCCCTCGCAGAAGTCGAGGAGGAGGTGTGAGGTTGTCCCTGAAAATCACGTTGTCGCTTACTCCAGGTGGAGTTGCCGAGGGACTCGTTACCCACTAATGGGGACCTGAGGGCAGCTCTCGCCTAGACCCCACGGAGCCTGGGTAACCCGGTCGGTGGGGTCACGGCTGTGACGGAGGGGAGGGTTTGGCCCGGTGCCTACAGTTTGTTCATAAAAGCCTGGCAGCCTCACAGACGTCGCAGAGCAATCTGTGACCTAGTTAACCGCGAGCTATAGATTCTGTGTACTACTCGATTGTGTCTGTCGTAGCTTTTGCGATGATGGATAACCAACTTGGAGGGAATTTTGGTCTTAGGAAGAGGTGCCAGTAAGTAAAACGCAGAGATGTAATTCAGCGGAGTATGAATTTCCTGGGTTTGTTCTCTCAGAGGTGAAGGCACTCAGCAAAGATGCTGCCCAGGGTTGAACAGAGAAGGAAGAGGAACACACCGAGGGTTTTCATCCACTGTAACCTGCATTTTAAAAACAGTTTCTTGAAGCTCCCCTCCCGATACCCCTGTCAGTCATTAAAACAAAGGCTGCGCTGCTGGTAAAATTCCAACTTCTCTGCCAGGCAGCGAGACGCAGCACACCCAGGGGTGCTGGGTTTCTTTATGATCCCAGGCGCGACTGAGCCGTCCTTCCGTGCTGCGTCTCGGCTGCAGGGTACTCGGAATATTCCAGTACCCGGCCCTCTCGTGTGCTTGGAGTCGTGGAGCGCGTGCCTGAATACACTGCTCACTCCCATTTTCAAGGTATGCTGGGATAGCATGAGAGCCAGGAATAACCCAGCTTCCACTGCGTACAAACAAATCAAATTTGTGAAAGCTAGTGGAATTCAGTCCTTTATTTGTAGTTAATTATTTTTTAAATATAGGATTATTGCAAGTTGTATGGATTCAGCCCCATCTGTTTATAACAGCCATAATCAGTGCCGGGTAGCAGAGTTAGTTTTTCAAGGCTAAGAATCCATAAATACTAGTTTTATGCTGACAGCTAATTACTCTTCAAACAGAGCCCTTCTTCCTGCACTCCTGTTTATTCAGAAAGAGCGAGAGGAACAAATGTGGTGCTGAGACCTGAGACTGGATGTGCAAAGCGGGATGGTGCGGCAGGTTGTGGAGGAGATAAGGCGCAAACCGAGAGGTTAGAAGACAAATGCTGTATAAAAGGAAACAGATGGGTTAAAAAAAAAGAGTTGCAAGGAAGAAATAAGGCATGATAGAGCAATTGGGCTGGCAAATACTCCTCACGTGATGTGAGAGACACCAGCAGGGGCAGGTAGCGGGTTTGCTGGCTGGTTTAAGGTGTTGCGTTCAGTAGCAGCAAGTAGCTTGTCTCTCCTTCTTCCAGAGCTTTAAGCCCTGTAATTTGCTGAAATGTGTTCCAGACTGGCCTGGTATTTGGTCTTTTTTCCCCCTTTAGGCCATTCTTGCAGGTCAGCACCTTTATAACAGGGAGGATGGATATGGATGGGATTGTTGAATTTTTTTTTTTCTCCCCATTTGTCTGCCAGAGCCTAGATGAAAGCCAGGGGAAAGAGCTGGTGTGTGATCAAAGACTAGGGCTGATGCCCAACCTAGAGACCTGGAACTTTCTGTTTTCCCATAGGACCCTTCCAGCTGAGCAGGAGTCCGAGCAGGCATCTGCTCTTTCCCAGCCAACCTCTAAGCTGCTTGATGCTTCAGCCAAAGAGGGTGTGTCATTAGTTCCTTGGCAGTTATGTGTGGAAATTGTCAACTAATGTAGTCCTGTTAGACACTTTTTCTGCTTACAAGATAGTGCTGTCAGGTGTGAAGCCCACCGCTGTGGTGTCTCCCACTTTACTGCTGTTAGGGAAAGCTCTGAGCCGCGTTGAGGACACCGGAGCTGTTTGCAGATTATGGAGCGTGGCTGGGGATGTATCTGCTTCACGTGTGTGCTTTGCATGCTGTGTTTCCTAGTCGTGCGGGAAGGAAAAGAGGTGGATTAGCAAGTTGAAGTGGCACGTAGAAGTGTGTTAAAAGAAGCGAGTGCTGCAGTGGGCTGAGCTGACGTGTGCAGGTGGGTGTGCTGCTTTGCACTGGCGGGTGACTTAGCAGAGTGGCAAACTTCTTTGATCTGACTTACCTTTTTAAAGACAAGTCCAGAGTCAACAAGCAGTTGTTTTTCCTCAGAAGGAAAGAAGAGAGCACCTGTATTGCGTGGACTGCTTATTGCAAAAGGTCGTTGGTCACCTGGAGAATTGCTGAGGATATACTGCAGTGTGTTACAGTGGTCAGCTGAGTACTGTGGGCACTCTGACCTTTTGAGGGAGCCTGCAATAAAACCAAATAACAATCTCCCCGTGCTGCAGGTTGGGAAATTTAAAAGGGCCTGGGATTATTCATCTCTTAAACTGACCTCTGAAAAATGTGTTAGTTCTGCAATTGATCAGTCATGCGTGGCTTGAGGGAATAGCTAATTTTTTACATGTGCCAAATACTAATCACTGATGCTCAAAAAAAAAAGTGGTGGTAGTCAGAAAGTGACTGCAGAAATGCCACAGTGGGATTCCATATTTATTTGCTCTCAACAATTTCCAGATCAAATTGGCTCAGTGAAAAGTCAAAATGATTTCCCCTCCAACTGCTGCTACTGCAAACTCAGCCTCAGATCTGGGAAAATCAGACCATGTGGTTTCTGCCTTTTGCATCAGACCAGTAATAAAGATTTTGCTGGTGGAGCTGAGCTGACAGTTTTGCTGATGATGGATGAAGCAAAACAGACTGTTTCTTGCTGTACTGTTGCTGTGTTGGCTTCATGGGTCTCAGAGGTAGGGTATTGGTGGGGGGAGAGAACAGCGTTTCTCCCAAGTATTTTTATGCCAACCCTATTAATGCTGTCCAGTGCTTAAGGACAACCACTATAACTGGCTTCAGTCATGAAATGTGAGGGAAAAATGGGGATGGGGGAAGAGATTTACTGGTTTTTCCTTTTCTTCTTCGGGTACAAAAGGCAAGTTTCCTTGCATGATGCCTGAGAATGCCTAATACCTTCACTTGACAGTGTCCTTTGTCCCTTTCAAATAAGAGAATATGTCAAATTCAGGCAGGCTTTTAGTCCTCTTCTGGCATTGTACGCTTGGGCTTGACACATGCATTAATTTCCTCCAGATTAGTAATACTGAAGCCTATTTGTTTTACGGTGCAGTTATCTTCACCCTGTCTCGACGTTCATTTGCCTCACCTTGCTGTCTGCTGTCCTCTTTTAACACTGCTCTAAAGATGTATTTACTTTTGAAAATCAGACCCCAGGGGGCAGAAGGCCATCAGAGTCCGTGTACACAGTTATCCTGCCGCACTCTGCAGATCAGCAGGCACCTATTAAGGTAGATCTGGCTTTGAAACACAAATTTCTTGACAGTTTGTCACTAAAAGATAATTTGCTAGAAACAGGAATGTTTCCAGGAGCTCAACTTTTGCACAAAGTCATTTGGTGTTGGTTGCTGAGTTCCGTTTGTGGCGTTTTGACAGTGCTGACCAGCGATCCCTTCCGCAAGGAAAACAAGGGTCGTGGTGCTGGGGCAGAGCTGGGCAAGTCCTGCTGGTTCTCCTTCTGAATTTGTGCCGCAGCCCTGACCCCTGGTGGGAGAAGGCTCTGGCCAGAGGCTCCTTCTGTCTGCACGTGTCCTGGGGGATTCTCGGGCGCTTTCACATGGGTGCATTAAGCATTGGCGACTGGGTTGTGAGCACCCAGTGTATTGAAAGCAGGGCTCGAAACAGTTCTCAGTTGGAGTTATGATTGGCCTGTTGGTACAGTGCTGTGAACCACATTATCGGTCGTCGCTGAGCCACCTCGTTTCTGAAGACATCAGTAAAACGGTTTCTGACATCTCCCTTTCCCTCCACTGTGCAACTTTCCATTTGGAGAAGACACCTTTTCTTTCAGCAGTCTGGGGATGAACAGTGCTACAAGCCAGTAACGTAATCCCTCGGTGGTCTCGGTGCATGAGGGGCGCCATGCACGCTTCGCGATGGAAGCGCGTCCTCCCGTGCGCCTCTTTCTCACTGGGACCCCTGGAAAACATCTAATCCTTTGTGCTGGTTAAATGTAAATCCAGTGACTTCCAACAGGCTCTACTTTGGATGCTGGGGGTAAAGAAAACTGTTCTTGGTAAAATACTTATTAGAATAGAATTATGATCTCAAACCAGACAGGTATACTGTGATCAAATCATAATTCTCTCTCTGGGGTAGAAATACCTTTGCAGAGTGAGAATTTTTCTGCAGCTTGAAGCACTGGCTGGCTCCAGGCTTGCGGGAATTTTCCTTTTTTTCCCATGTTCCCTTTCCTGCATTTATTTACCGAACCTGTGAAAAAGGGTACCATACTGTAAATCCCACAAATGGTGCATACAGTGTATTTATTTGTTCCTTCACTAGCTTCCGGTGGATTCATGCAGACAAAATTTAGACCAAACCTGTCTCGGCCCCTTTTGGCTGTAGGGTATACAGTTAATTGTCTAAAAATACATTTGTTCTGTTGGCATAATGCATGAGTATAAAAAAATAACTTTGCATGCCATGATCCGTGCCACAGTGCTGCTTGCCGTGGAGGTGCCAGTGATACCTCAGTGCACACTGTTAGTGACACTCCTCAAGCTGGGGGCGTTTTGAAATTTGGGAGTAGTGTGCAATTTGAAGACATTTGTTCTTATCTACACAATCTAACAGTGAAAGCGCTCGTTCCGCCACAGCTGAATTTGGTGCGAGGCTGGTTTATAAACTGCCACTTAAAGACAATGCGCTATTCGCACAAGAGCGGAATTGTCAGAGTGTACCTCTCCAGGCAGATTGCAGATAATGGCTGAATGCAAGTGCTGGACACGGTGAAATGAGTTTCCAGGACACACGTGTCTGCGTGTTGTACAGTAGGACCGATACCTTGCTGAATTACTCCAGTAAATCATCTAAGCTCTTTGAAGGGTCTCAGATATAAAGACACGGTGTTCAGAGCCGCAGGCTGGTGCGGTAACGTCCTGCTGGAACGGTCCCGACCGTGGCCGTGGTCTAAGCTGGGGGTGGCATAGCTGGAGGGGCTGTGCTAGGTGAGGTGGCCTGGTACCAGGAGTGGGCCAAGCTCCTGTCATGCCCCCCCATTCTGCCATCAGTCTGGGGGCTGTGTGTATGCAGTTGTGCAAATATTTACTGAACAGCAGTCACCTCGGTTAAGATTCCATCTGTCCAGCCAAAATATTTATGGACACCTGATTAACTTTTTAATCAACAATTAAATCTGCCCCTTAGTGGGAGAAAAATTTTTGTTTCTAGTGTTTTTTCCTTTGCATCTGTATTCAAGGCTTTACCAGATGATGTTAATCAATCCTGTTTGTTTTACTCTGTCTATTATTGTTTAGAATTTTGTTTTGATATTTTTGAAGATTTTTTCAGTATTTAAAACAATTCAGGTTCTAGATGGAAGACAGGGGGAGAGGAGGATGTATGTTAGTTCAGCCTGTCATTTAGTTCTGACTATAAAACTGACATCGACCTGTCAAAAGGAGAAAGCAGGACAGAGTATTCACTTCACTGGCGGGAAGAGCAAATCTTGTGCTTGGAGCATTTTGATTTTTATACTTGGGAAAGAGACTAAATTTACATTCCCCAAAAAAAGTACTTTTCACTGAACGCCGTGAATGGATTTGGCATGAGGAGCAAACGCACTCCTATGATTTCTGTCTTTGCTGCGTATCCCCTTGGCGCTTCAGTTCATCCTATGACACAACGTTTTGGAAGGGCTCCAGAGAAGCTGTCATGGGCAGTGGTGTCAGTGATCCGTGCATAATGGTGGTGTGTTGTGCATGATGGACCCAGACCGTTGTAGGAAAGAGCACAGTGGGAATGCTGAAGGGCTGGGTAATAAACATTCTCTATTTATGGGACAGAGATGTTACTCCTTTGTACTCTTACTAAAGGGGGCAGAGCATCTACTGTTAATCAGAACAGGATACTTGGTCCTGGGTTCTGTTCCTGATGGCAGATTCATCGCATCACTGTATGGATCCAGTATGCACCTCTGTAAAATGGGCACAATTCTTGTTATCCCTAATCCAGCAAGCTGGTATGATGCAAAACTGTTTCCTCTCAGGGACTTCAGCATTCCCTGGGAGGCCACTGGAGTGTAAGGCATGGCTAGAGGTTGCACTGAACTGAAGTGACTTTAGTGTGTCCCTTTTGCATGTACTTACCTTGACAGCAGAGATGCAGAGTCCTTTGTGTGTGTATCTGCTGCCTACTGGAATCAAAGGAGAGACCTTGGCCGTGTTTAAAAGACCCCCCCATGCAGTTTGCAACTTCCCATCCCTCTCTCGGTAGGTCCTTCTGTGTCACCCACCCCTGCCCAGTGGTGCCTGTTGCTCTTCCCAGTGTCCCCACTCTGCTGTGTGGGCCAGAGGCAACGATCCAGCTCCGGGTGCTTGGTACCTGTAGCTGCTGGCTGCTCCGTGGGCTGTGGCTGGGAAGAGCAGGAGCATGTGCTGCTCCCCTGCCTTCTCTAGGGCACTCTGTGGGTCTGCTGGCAGTTTGCAATGAACTTTAGTTTCTATGGGACCTTTACCCTCTGTCAAACCTGATTTAAGCTTTCCAGCTCAGAAGTTACTGGGGAGGATGGGCAGACGACAGCTGAGCAGAAAACAGGTCTTGGGCTTATTTGAGCTAATTGTTCTGATGGTTGTGATTGAGTGGGAGCCAAGAACTCATTAGTTCTGATCTGGCCTCCAAGACTTCTATTGCCTGGCCATAGAGCTGTTGTTATATTCCCCTCTCTCTCTTAGTTTATTAGTGTGTAGAATGATAACCTGAGAGTAAGGCTGCAAAGAAGAATAAATGCAAGAGCTTTAGAAATCCTACAGCATCTCGTTGTGCCAACAGCACTCGCACGGGATGGTGATACACAGTGGAGCTGTATGTTCATCCTAGAGAACATCTCTTCCGTGAGAGCTGGTACTTGCTTCAGAGGCAGTCAGTGACAGAACTCCCATTGATTTATGGAGCAAGATGGCTCTGAAGACTGTCTGCACTGAGAATTGGAACCATGTTAGTAACGTCCGAGCAAACCGTGTTTAAAACAGGGTTCTTGCTCTAGTTGTGTTAACATGATTTCCCTGGGCAGTAAAGAAAGTGCATAACCGTGTACTTTGCAAAGTAACAAAAGATAATTATAATGTAATCATATTTCATCCATCCTGAAACCCTCCTGCTGTCTGGGTTAGCCACCCCAGCTCACAGATAAAATGCTTCCAGTGGGAATGGGGATGTTTCTGTCTCTTTGTCTGTCTGAACTTCTGTTTTCCTCTGGAGTTATCTAGGGAGGCCACATATTTCTGTTGGTAGTTCAGCCTTGTGCTAGGTGAACCCAAACAAATCCTTAGCTGATTTCTGGTGCTGTTTTGACTTTCTCAAAGGCCTTGCTCCAATACTGATACCATGCTAGGATTCCTCAGTCCTGAAACATCATGATTGTATTTGATTATCTTACCCATCAGACATTTGCTCTGCATGTTATCGAGCCCTCCAACAACCAGGACCTTGTCGCTGCTGGGTGTGGATCTGCCCACTGCACAGCAGAGTAATTCAAAAGATGGATTTTTGAAAGGCAGCTCCTTGGCTGGTGTAGGATGAGGCAGTAGACAGCTGTCTGCTGGCTCTTTCGTTTCTGGATTTCAAAGACCTAAAGAAATAAAATGTTCTGTTGAATATTAGGGTGTGTTTTGATAAGTGGAACAGAGTGGAAGCTTATTGCTTAGGTCTTGAAAGGAAGCATGGCCAGAGCGGTACTGTGGGAGCCATTTCTACACTGTCAGGGACATGGAGTCAGTGACCTAGGAGGCACTTTCTGTCCCTAATTTTGATGAATCTTTATAGTTCTTTTCTCGAGTTGATTACTCGGATCTCCGAACTTTCTGTTTCTTGCTTTATTCTTTCAGCAGTTCATTAATCATGGTTGTATGATGACTGTCTAGTGCAGTGCTGGAGTGATGCCAGGGCCAAGCCCTGGTCCCCCTTGTGATGGGAGGTCAGGCTAAATGAAAACGAATCCCCTTCATCCTGCCAGCTGAATTCTAACATTGTTCTAACATCCACTCCGCCAACTTCATTTTTATTAAAGATCCAGTATTTGCAACCTGATTTGTCTGATTTATTGTTGACTGAGGGATTCTTGGAAGAATTTAGCAGCCTCTGGCTAATAAATTTGCTCCTGTGGTCCAAGAATTCGTAAGGTGACAACTGTGACATGAGGCTGTAGGAAGGCTGCGAGTGAGTTTCTTGTGTCTGTTATTAGCTATTACCTTTGATAAATTATTGGGCTAATCTCTGCTGACTACTTAATGCTTGAGAATTGCTCTGTTCCTCTCTTCAGAAGTTCAAATCACAAGTAACTCTTGAAAGGGGAGAGGACAGCAACGCTCCAATCTGTCCCTCCGAGCAAGGACTACAAAGACAGATGGGCAGCAGGTGAACCAGCAAGAAATCATTAAACTAAACTCATCCTCCCAGATCTCTCCTGTTCAGCCATCCAAGTGTGAGATAAAGCACGAGGTGTGCTGGCACTGCTCGACTTCCCTCTTTTCTCCTGTTCCAGCATTTGGAGTGAGACAAAGACAGTTTCCAAACAGATGTTTGTTCTGCTCCCTCAGTCCGTTCTCACAGTGCAAAACAGGAACGATGCAGGGTAACTCTTGGCCTGTATTTACTTTTTTTGTGCTTTCTTTCCTTCCTTCAGTTATCCCATCTGCTTAAGACTGCTTTTTGGGCCCTTGAGCTATCCATGTGTCAAAAGCAATTCGCGCTTTGCCGGTGCTGGGAGGAAAGAGGCAGATCAGATGCGTGATCCTGAAATGGAAAAAAGCTGCTGAGTGAACCTGTGACCGTGCTAAGTTGGTTTTTTTCCTCAGTGCGAAAGGACTCTTTTAGTATCTTACACTGTAAGTCCTATTCAAAGCTGTGATTCCCTTTCGCAGATTTAAGGGCCTAACAATCTGTTGAAGCTGTCGTTAGCCAAGATCGTACCTTGGGCTGCGGAGTGGATCGGTTCAGTTTATCCACCTGGCTCTACACTGACTACGCGGCTCTGAGTCACACATGTTCTAAAGCATCTTGCTGTGTCCCAGGCTGAGAAATCTCTTCTTCCCAGAAGAGGATGTGGCTGATTGTCAGGGTGGTCTTTGCTTTTTGTATGTGAAAATGCTTTGGAACTGTTTCTTTGGCTCAAGTAAAGCTGTTCACCTGTTCAACTTGGGTGGCCGGCTTCAGAGCTGGACACAGAATCCCGGCCGTCTGGTGCATCGTAACTTCCATAACTGTGCCTCGTGGTGACTGTCGGGGTATTTCAGCTCTGAGCAAGGAAGGCTTTATCTACTTGCCTCAGGACAGCTCCGTGGCAGATTTATGCACAGAGACTTTGGCCCCAGTTTAGTTTTTCACTTCCGTACCCACAGAGTATTCCTGACATGGTCTCATACCCAAAGCTCGAGAGTACAAAGCCTCAGATCTTCTCTTTTTAGTTTCTCTTCATAATGGATGTTTGATGTCTGTCCCACAGGCTGTCAAACGGGTAGTCCTGATATGTTCTAGAGACATTTTTTCTTATCTTTTTATTATTTTCCTTGAAAAAGAAAATAAAACTATCCCCACACTTGGTGGTTTTTTTTTTTCCTTCCCCCAGTCTGCCCATTTTTGGTTAGTTATTGCTACAGCTCCTTTTAGAGCATCCCCTTGGGCTCCAGATCTCCAGAAATGAGAATCCTGTGCAGATGGTATCTTCAGGGACAGAGAAAATGACTTACCTTGTCATAATGCAAGTCTGGAAAAACAATCTCACTTAGTGTTTGTGTTTCCATCCACCTTCCTTTTTAACGTGGGGGTATTATGGTGAGCTGATGGATTCTGGCCTGGCTGTTTAACTGATCATTGGCTATCACTTGTCTGGAATGTTGGCCACTTTTAAGGAGAATCCGTAGTCTTTGTGTGTAATTAGGTATTTATGAAGACCGTGTGCTGTACATGCTTGAAGGGATGTAGCTGAAATGTAAGAGCCCTCAAGGCAGCCTATAGGTACGTCACAGTGCCCAAAATCTTAAGAGCTGGGGGAATTTCCTGCATGATTTATGCTGCAGGCACAGAACTCGTGAGGGGGACTCTGCGGTGACATTCGAAGAAGCACAGTTACTAGGTAAGTAATTTTTTTCCCCTTTCTTTCCTCAAAGCATGCTGGAATAAAATAGTAGTCAGTAAGAAAAGCCATTACCGGGCTGTCCAACCTAGAGTTAAAAGGACATGAAAAATCCAAGTAACAGTGTCACACAAAGCATGTGGCTGGCTTTCTGCATCCGCCTGCATCCTCTGGGCATGCAACCCCCAGCAGTAGCTGTAGAAGCAGTTGTGTGTTTGACAGGCGGCTCCTAATACGCAACTTTGTTAGCCAAAGCAATCTTGTGAAGTGAACCATGACGTTAGACTGTAAAGGTAATGATTTGTGACATCGCAGGGGTGTCGGGGAAAATATTTGCTTGATACGCCTCTTTGTGTGAAAGGCTGTATGTGTGTATTTGGATATAGGGCACCTTTTCACTTCCACAGTGCAGCACAAACAGTAATTCCCGAAACCAGAATCGTGGTAAAGTGTAGCACAGCGTGATGCCGCTCATAGGTGTATTTTAATACCTTTAAGTATTTAATAGTCTAACTTCAGAATATTATTATCTAGTATTCTCATGCTTTACAGAAACAGTCTCATTTGTTACTTGAGCACATTCTGGTATCTTCTACTTTAAAACCACTTTAAGTGCTGCAGCTACATACTCACGTCTTCGATTTCCATCTAAGAAACGTGGTTTGGGTGAGAGGTCTGAATGCACGGCAGCAGTAAACCACAGCCAGGTTCAAGTTCTGCGCAGTCTGAAAAAGAAATCCCAATGTTTTATAATGACCTTAAATTTCATTTCTGATTTCCTCCTACTTATAGCTCAAAGAGCTACTTCTGCCTTCATTCTCTGGTAGTGACAAGGGAGATCGTAATTATTGCTATGGTTTTAAGCTCATCTTTCTTGAAGTGTCCTGTCTTCAATTTTTAATCTTTCCTGTGGCTCGCCGTTTGCTTTCTCTGTTTGCCCCAACACGCACACTTTCATCTGCATCACACAAGCTATAGTTAGACTTGCTCTGCCAAATCACCTTTTGAGTATCCATCTAGGGAAGAAATCATGGCTCAGATTTAGCAGGGGCAGTTCCTCTGGCTCAGACTGGTGCAAACTGGGCATCATGCATTGCCGTCTTGTGCAGGTTCTCTAAGCCTCAGCGCAGCAAGTGCTTCAGTAGCGTTTAGAGGGAACACGCTTAGGACAAGAGGAATCTTCATCCTTTTTGTTGCTGGCCTTGTACAGCGTCAGCTTCAGCCGTGCTCTGGAATACTATATGTTTGAACAGCTTTAAGGAAATACAAAGCTGATAGCATTGAGGTGTCCAAGAACACAAATACCTTTTATTTCTATTAGAATTTTCCACGAGCTTTGATTCTGGGAAGCGAAGGAAATGAGACTACAGGTTTTCTTGTCTCTATTAAATCACCCTGGGCTTCGGTCTAGACTTGGAAATTTGTTCTCAAACCCATTGTCGTCCTCTTTACAGTCTGGCATCTCATTAAGAAACTAACTGCAGAATCAACTGCTCTTGCTGACATGTTTCCTGATTTAGATGCAGCTGGATCCAGCTGGGTCTTAATGCCTGAGATAGTCCTACCGAAGGATTTCTTTTTTTTTTCCCCCCTCTTGACTCAGTTAAATCTAGTTGCATTAGGAATTTAATTAGGAGTTAGTTTAATTGTGGTTTGAGATGTTCTTTGTCCCATTCAGCTTTCCTAGCAGGGGCTGTGAGTCAGGAAGACTCTTGAGTTCTATTTCTGTCCTTGTCACTAACACTAACGACCTTGGACTACTCTGCTGGGTTTTTTTTCGTGTTCCACCAGTGCAAATCAAGCTTCTAGTCCTGCTTTTTTCCTGACTGAGGTGGGGAGAGAGTGCTTACCTCTGCAGATCTGAGCTGAACAGCTCTCCTTTTCTCAGCTGGACCGTCTGTCTGGGAACAGCAGGCAGAAGTAAACTTTTTTTTTTATTGCTACTTGCTGGAAGGTGCCTTGTGGTTGTGTGATGGAAGGTGATTTCTTCTACCTTTATCATAAAGAATTCCTCCATTGCTTCCGGTGATGGAGATCACTCCTCTGAGCAGTGCGCTGCTGTGGCTTTGGCAGCGTGGGAGGGAGCGAGCTGTGACAGTAACTGATGTAATAAAAAAACCACCCGTGCTACTTGGAAAGCAAGCTGCCAAGGCTTTGCCAGAAAAATCGGAAGCAAAGCCCCGCTCACGCGTGGCTTGAATTACACTGTGTATTTACTCCTAGATAAAGCGACACGCAGCAAGTAATTCACAGCATCTCTCTGCCATCTAACACCAGTCGGCGGGTGTATTTACAGTCAGCAGGCTGACAGGGTTTGAAATCTTGGTTTAGAAGCTGTTACAAAGAGCCGGAGCACTTGGGAAGGGCTGAGTTGTCGAGCTGGTGCTTTGGGTATGGAAACACGAGCCTCTATCTCGTGTTGAAGGTAAAATTGGATAGAATAGTGGCAAAGGCAGCTGTCAAAGAGCTGGGGCTTTCCTGAACTTTGGGCGTCCTTCCAAAGGGTGTATTTGTAGAAATCTGCTTTTGAGGAAGTGGGTTTGTGATGGGAATCGGTCTTACCTGGGAGGCTCATCAGCCTCCTGCCCCGGTTGTGCGCGTAATCCCAGTGTTCCCCTCGCGCCGGCTGCCCCTGACTAAGGGCCGTGTGTCTGGTGATGGGCTGCAGCAGAATCGTTTGTGCTCCCCCGAGTCGGGGACCTTGCCCAGGTACGCACGCCTCTCGCTGCCGTATGAAGTCATTGCTCACGCTGAGCCTGTGCAGACAGGCGTTGAGTTTCGACCCTGAATCTGCCAGTGCTATCTCGTGCAGAATGATTCTGGGTCTGCAGGATCACGGGGCAGAGGAGTATCGAGCACAGATTCACCCAGTGAGCTCAGTCCCGCGCTGTTTAATACACTGGTTGTGTCTGTCTCTGACACCCAGTGCGCTTGGAAGAAAAGGCTGAGGCTGTGTTGGATAAGCTTACACCGTAGTGGAAGTTGCCCAGCCTGTGTATGAGGAGGGTCATGAATGGAAAGCAGAGAGGAAATACCTGTCCCGTTAGGAGTCGATGGGACAGTGCTCACTTGGGTTTGCCAGGGCTTTCATTTGGGATTAACAGGTTCAGGTTTTGCATACAGTCACCCCTCTACCATCAGTTGAAAGAGTGATAACCTTGTTGAAAGTTAGGGAGTGAGGTGACGTTAGATTAACGCTTACCAAGGTGAGGCTCTGTGATGGTTACCAGCTGCTCGAAGGCCTGTTAAATGGGAATCTCTGCGATGCACTTGATGTTTTATTCAAAGATGGAAGCTAACGTGGCTGCTGTAAACCAGGCAGGTTAGCTAGCATCTCTAAATTGCCCAAGTTCCTGTTGGGATCTATTGGATTTACAGTAATCTTTAATTATAAAATGTAATTACTTTAGAATGGATTATCAATGTTGGTGTCCGTTTCTGTGGGTTGCTTGGTAACGTCTTTCATGTGCTGAAGCACTATCTGTTCTGCGACTTACAGGCTTTTAAACCCACGAAGTAAAAGCCTGTGGATATTAGTGTCTGCCTAAATGGAACCTTTCAATCAGCTGGAGTTAACAGGCAGCTTTTCTGTTATTATTTTGCAGTTACGTAAAAACGCATCTAAGGACAATGACCCAAAGAAGAAGCCTGAGAAGTTGCTCAGCTTTCATATAAAGATTTTCAAATAAATTCTAGCCTTTTTAGAATATCCTGCCATGGTGCTTATATGGATATTTATATCTCTGTATGATAATGCTAAAACCAGCAACAGATAATAAACATGGTACTGTTTCATTACCTTTCCTGCAGTCAATCCTGAATTATACAAGTGTATGCAAGTCTGATTAGAAAAAAATACCATCCATTATTCCAAATATAAATGGCTTATCCTGATGTGTTCAGGCAGACTTTTTCTTCTGCCTGTGTGACTGACAGTCGGTTCCTTTTCTTCTCTGCATCTTGTCATGTGGCAAATTATTTTTTACACAGTCGGGGAAAATAGATGGCATTATATCAGAGGTTAAAAATCCGAACTAGAGCAGGGCTATTTTGGGGTAGCAAGGAGGTTAGAGATGGGAAAGAACAGGTCCTGGTTTTGAAGCTGATATGACAACTCCTCTTCCTACTGCAGAGAAAGGAAGAGAAACCTGTCTGGTAATTTGAGGTGGGGGAAAAACAAGTAAGAAATACAACAGGAAAAGAAATATTTAAAATTACACCCACCCACAGCGGGGTTTTTTGGATTTTGTTTGGCGTATGTTTTTGAAAATCCAAACCAGGAATTTCTTAGATAGCTTAATAGTTAAATATTTGAAGGGGAATTGAAGGAAGAGGGCTAAAGAGCTACAAAAGTGGTTATCTTGTAAAGATAATGGCTTTGTGTAATGTTCCTTGGAAGTTCTTGAAAGGGGCTGATTGGTTGGTATATTTAGATTTCATCTTTTAAGCATTTCCTAATTATCCCAGCCTAGATGGATAAAACTAATCAAATAGCTGTTTGGGAATGCTCTGCATTTTGAAATCTCCCCTGGTAACAAAAGGAGGGCAAGTGACAGCGGAGGGGGGACATTTTTTTCTTTTCTTTTTTTCTCTCATCTCTCTGCTTTTTGCAAGTACATAAGCGCAGGAATTTTCAGTGGTTTAGTTATTACATATATTAAAGAGCATCAGATTTGCACATCTTGTCAGAGCAAAAACTCTTCCTTGGTCAGGTTTTTATCCTGAGCCCCTTTTATTCATTATCTGGATCACAGAACTCGCTAAATGCTCTTTTGCTCTGAATTCTTCCCGACTGCCTTTCCGCTGGAGTCTGATTTTCCATAAGCTCAGGTTAGATTGGCGAAGTGGTGGCACTCTGAAAACCAAGGCTGTAGTAGTACACATGGGCAGAAATTGTAAATCCCGAGTGTCTCTGGTGTTACAGCCTGGGTGGCATCAGAAGGGCACCGCCAGAGCAAGGCGCAGTGCTGCCCTCCTGGGCTACGTCACGCAGCGTTATCAGGTTTGTCGATGCTTTATTTACTGAGCCTGGAGTGGTGGGGAGGCACTGGGACAGGTTGCCCAGAGAAGCTGTGGGTGCCACATCCCTGGAAGTATCCAAGGCCAGGCTGGATGAGGCTTGGAGCAACCTGGTGTAGTGGAAGGTGTCCCTGCCCATGGCAGGGGGTTGGAACTAGATGGTTTTTAAGGTCCCTTCCCACGAAAACCGTTCTGTGATTCTATGATAGTGTGGGTTTTCAGAATTCACTTTAGTTATTTGTTGATTTTAATATATAATTGTCTAGCTGGGTAGCTGTAACTCTCCAAAGTAAAAAGTGACTTACGGATTATAGAAGAGAAAGAGCAATCTAACAAATTCTGTTATAAATTTGGAAGTCTCTGCTATAAATCAACCAAAAGCCAGGGTGATTGGAATTTCAGGGCCAAATAGATAATTATCTATTAGCTGGTAGATGGCACATCGGTAAGAGCAAAATCTAAAATTATGGATCTATTTCCATAAATTTTGTGGCTCGCGTGCTATTTTTCAGATCTAAAATGGCATAATGTTAATGCAGACATATTGTGATCTGTCATGACTAGAATTGCATAAAATATTAACTTCCAGCCTTGGCATCTCATCAGAAAGCTGACTTAAACACCTCACTAGGCAAATTTCCATTTTGCACCTCTCAGCTACCTCCATTTCTGTTCGAGCCCGGCATTAGGAACCTCGGTCACAGCTTCTGAGAGCTCCATCTCAGTCCTCCGTGCGCTATTTAAATGTGGAGTCCCCACTTTTAGAAACTTGATGAGTCTCTGTAGTGGTTTGGAAGTTGAATTGCTAAATTTGGGTTGGAAGGACAGCTGCAGAAAGCCAGAATGGGCAGAACGGCGCAGATTTTTCTGGCTTTTAAACTTTTCCAGTCGTTACAGAGAGGAAAGCTTGATCTTGGAAAATGAAAGGGTGCCGCATTATGCCTCCCCAATACACAGGGTTTAAAAGCAGTGAGCAAAATTTTGTTCACGTAAAGGAAAACTGACAAGCCTCTCGTATGCCGAGGCAGCGTATCCAATCTCATCCATCCTCTGCCTGCCTGATTACCAGCTCAGGACAGAACAGAGGAGGAGAGTTAAAGCTGCTGCAGCCGGCACAGCCCAAGCCATCGTTTTGTAGTGGAACTTTTTGCATCACCGTGACAAACGCAGCTGAAATGGTTGAATGGGCGAATTAAGAACAGGCAGATTTATTCAAATTGCGCTCGGGAGTCCTGTGTGAAGCGAGTCGCTTTGGGTGTCAGTCATCAGGCCTCGTGCAACCCCTCCTTGTGTGAGAGGGCAGAAGGAGAGGAGATTTCCCTTGTAATTGGCTGTTGAAGGGAAACCCGGAGGACTTTTCTTCCCTGTGACAGAGATGTCGGTGAACTCCCAATCCCAGAGATCGTCTGCACCAGTGTGGCAGAGATGCCTAGGCTTCTCCCGTGCTTTGAAAAAGAAACTTTGGACCTTCTGGAATGGAGGAGTTAAAAAAGCTGAAGGAAGGAAATAGCTTTAAATTTCATACTCAGCTTAAAATGAGGCGGATTCAGAATTACAACGTTAGGAGTTTTATGCAACAAAATAGGCATTTCCACATCCTCTCTGTGTCCAGGCCCTGTGTGCCAGAAGGGTGGGT
The DNA here is from genome assembly GCF_000690775.1 of Eurypyga helias. Lineage (NCBI taxonomy): Eukaryota > Metazoa > Chordata > Aves > Eurypygiformes > Eurypygidae > Eurypyga > Eurypyga helias. The sequence goes on from NW_010257149.1 coordinate 18,030, forward strand.
CCTCCTTCCTCAGCTCCACTTTAGAAGAGAAATAAACTGAATAGATGGCCTAGCTGTTTCCTTTCTGGTGCGCGAGCCCTGTGCCTCACTGTGGGAAAGCTGTCTTCATGGGAACACCATATTTCCTGCAGTCAACTTCAGGATCAAGCTCTGAAACGTAAAAGCATTCACTCGGTACGGTCAGACTCCAGAGCTCCTAAAAGATTTCGTAGAATGATAGAATGAATGACAGAATGGTTTGGGTTGGAAGGGATCTTAAAGGCCATCTAGTTCCAACCCCCTGCCATGGGCAGGGACACCTTCCACTAGACCAGGTTGCTCCAAGCCTCATCCGGCCTGGCCTTGGGACAGTTCCAGGGATGGGGCATCCACAGCTTCTCTGGGCAACCTGTCCCAGTAACATTTGCCCTGTTACCTTAATGAAGAAGGAGAACTCCCAATTAGAATGTTGCTGCCACTGAGAAAACCCCCAGAGACACATCGAAAATAAAGTGAACACCCTGAGTCATATGATGGAGGCATGTTTGAGTGAATTTTGTGGAGGGTTTCCCCCCCCCCCCCCATGGTCATTATTTAGTTTCCCCGGAGCAGAGCTCTCCAGTGACTAATTCATCCCACACTGAGTTTTTAAAACCCAAGTTGACTTTGTTTTTCCAACATTCCTTTTCCCGGTGGTGTTGGAGCCTGAATGTTATCGATTATTTCAGCAAATGTTTATCCTCATCCATATGACCAGCTCTGTCAAACTTTACTTTGGAAACTTGATGTTTAAAAAGGCGGGGGAAGGAGGGGGGGCATCTGGTGATGTGGCTTTTTGTGTATGTGTGCTAATTTAAGGAGGATACTGCCAGAGGCTTGTGATGTTGGGTTTGTCAAACACACAGCTGGAGGGAAGGACAAAAGTAAGAACTGAAATAACAGTTGGAACTTCAGACCAAAGTAACCTGTGTATTCTGTTCCTGAAACAGAGCAGTAAATGCTGTTGCAGACGCTAGACAGGGGCACTCTGTGGAGGAATGATTTGTTTTAAGCTGTCATTTTCTTTCAAATGTCTTGTTTGAGTGAAGCATTTTAGGAGACTCTTATCTTTGTTGAGTGGTGGTGGAGAATATTGTCGGTTCTCTGAAGCCGTCTTCTTCCCCTTTGTTATCTGACTTTTTTTTTCCAGGGATTGAATCAAAGAATGTACAGGTCACTGTGATGCTGAGGCTGAAACTGCTCAGAGCCAGGCTGTATGGATTAGAAAAGGCAGCCTTATTTAAGGTACTTCTTAGAAGCTGACAAGTCCTAGCTGAAGAGAGAATACTTTTAGGTTTAATTTTTCCTACCAGCTGGAGCCAAAGTGGCAGGAAGACAGAAAAAGCTGTGCGTGTCTTGGAACTCACTCAGAGCCGCTGCCTTGCAGTCTTCAGGGAAAGGTTAATGTGCTGAGCCCAGGCAGGACAGTTCAAGTGTCCCAAAAGGAGTTGTTTGAGTTGGATGGGGTTTCTCAGACATCACCCAGCCCCTGTGCAGGGCTCTCTTGAGAAAGCACTTTTGAGTTTTGATAGGAAGATATCAACATGCCAGGCATCTCCGCTTTCTCCTTTATGAAGGCATTCTGTTAATAAATAGAAAACTTCTGTGCAGTCCTTGAAGACCAATTTCTTCCTTTGCTCACCACAGTGTTACGTGCATTGTGTACCTCAGTGGTGCTGCTTTGCTGAAGTGGTACGTGTAACTGCTGCAAGGTGGGCAGGTGGTGGGTGATTTTACAGCTTGATCAAGTTTCAGTATCGCTATCATAAAGAAAAGCAGCAACTCAGAAGGTAACATCCCTATACTTAGCTTTGACCTTATATTTTTAGCCCATTTTAATACCATTCTGAAATACTGATACTCCTCAAAAAGGTGAGGAATTCAGAGATTGAGACATCTTTTTAAAATCCTCACTTGGCTTGCGCAGCTCAGGGAAAAAAGCAGACTCTGAGTGTGTTGGATGTTGTGGTGCTTCTGAAGTGTCCCAGTCCCAAGTTTCCCAGCAGGAACGATCAGTTTGAGACTTCAGCAAAGTGCTGAATGCAACCTCATTTGTAAGCGTTCAGTGCCAATTAAGATTTTATAATTAATAGGCCATTGGTTGCCGGGTTTAGTGGTGAATGGGAAACTCCCATTCATTCCCAGAGCTGAAGTTCAGAAAATTTCCAGTTCCCTTAAACACTTTCATTCCATTTTGCTTTTTACAGATGATGAAATTTGCTTGGGATAACTACAAACAATATGCGCTGGGAAAAAATGAACTGCGACCGCTGACCAAGAACGGCCACATTGGGAACATGTTTGGTGAGTTCTGAATCAATCTGAGCTCAGTTTCGTTGCGTTTTTGAAAGGTCACTTGTCCCTGTCAGTTCCTTTCTCTGCAGTGCAGTGAGGTATCTGTAACAGCTTTTCTTCTTTCCATCTTTATGAAATGAGAATTTTATCGCAGCTCCTGGGGGTTACCTAGCCCTGTCCCATTGTTGGGAATCTCGTTCCTACCAGCATCTCTCAGGGCCCAGCTTGTATCACCTCTGTGTACAGTTCTACCACCAAACGTGGCTGTCAACAGTGCTAAAACCAACCGGTGTCTTTATTAAAACATGAAGTCAGTCCAAACCTGACGATGCTGCTATTTGTCTAAGCTTGTAGACGTCAGGACCTGACCAAACTGAGCATTTTCTCTCTCCTTGCTCCGCTGTTGAGCAAGATGTGAATTCCATGAAATATTGAGTGAGTGAATCAATATTAAAGGCTCTTTATACTTTGTGCTTACTGGCTTGTATAATTTTACTCTTTAGCAGATTACCTTTTTTTTTCTGTGAGCCACTTACGTAGTTTCAGTGCTATTCCCCTGCTCATTCTGGTGGGATACTTGTCTTTCTGGGATATAAATTGTCTCTTTCCTCATTTGCACTCAAAGCATTTCCCTGCTCAGCTCACTCTGCCCTGGCTTGGCCTTGCCTGCACCGGTTGTGCCATGGTGAGAAGGTGGAGAAGATGGAGGAAGGCCAGCAGCCCTTTCCCACCTCTCCCTGGGGAACACTTGCTGCACAGAGGTCTCTCGGCCTCTTTCCACAGGATGCTGCTTTGCAGAGATTATCTCCCAGTGTTCCTTACTCAGATTAGGGTGGAATAGAGTTCTTTAGCAGGGAAAATTATCTGTGAGCTTTATTTCCTCTGGGCAAAGGGATTGGACTAATGCAGTGTGAGGAAACACTCCCATTCCTAATTTTGCACTCTTTGGGTCTCTCAGTCCTTCTTGACATCAGGTACATGACATGGGGGTGATCTTTCAGACTGTGGATGTGCTTTGTGCAGAGATTGAGTACAGCCTCCTGCGCAGGCCTCGGTAGATTTGGGGAGCTCAGAGATGTGTGTCAAAGTGAAGGTTTGAAGGTGGAAATAGCATTGTGTGTCTTCTCACATGGCCAAAACCTTGAAGAGCAGCAGCCCAGTTTGGCCTCTGGACAGCAGCGGCACAGGGCCCTGATGGAGGTGGCAGGGGAAGGGCTGTTTGGGCACAGCGTGGGGAGAAACGTTGGTGTTCCACTTGTGCCACCGTCAAGCCCTTTCGTTACTCCAGGTGAGGCCCTTGTCTCCTTAGTTCCTGCAGAAGTAGCAGGGGAGTTAACTCGCATCTGGTTGTGCATCACTGCGAGTTGCGTGGTAGCCGTGTTCCCGCTTGCCGGGGTGTCCAGAGGAAGGCGGTTTGGAAGCGTGCCCTGTACTGGGTACAACCAGCCACTGCTCTTGCCCAGTCTCACTTTGTCAGGAGCAGCAATCTGGGTGGGTTCGTCCTTTGCCTTCCTCTTTTAAGTTTCTTATTTGCGAATTTACGTTAACTTCAGCACCAAGTTAAGCATTTTGCAACTTTTCCATTCTGGCAAGCTTGTCAAAATTCCTCAAGGATCATGCCTGTAAACAGACAAAAATATTGAAAGCTTTTAAATGCATTTATCATGCTAAAACAATTGGCAGTACTTAGGCTTGTTTGTAGCGTGCGTGTGAGCACTCTCAAGGAAAATGCTTTGGAGCACAAGGATTTGCAGACAATCACAGAAAAGCCACAACGTGGTATGCTTCAGCCCCTTAATAGGCTTTTCCTCCTTTTAACCGTGGCTGGTAAAGAACGGAAGCATTAAGCAATCTGTTGTTGCAGCCCTCTATCCCTCGTGTCTTCAGAGGCGTTTACAGGGCAGTATTCACCATCTTCACTGTGGTCCATTCCCCCTCCTGACACATCCCGCATCTTTGTGTTCCAAACTACAGATGTAATGGAGGCAAATCAGGCACTCTCCAGGCTGGAGGTGTCAATATTAAGCTGAGATTTCCCTGAAGCTGTTTCCATGTGAGAGGGAAGGAACCTCTTTGGGGCTGTTTTCAAGGATGTTTGTGTGCATGAGAAGCAGTCGAGTTCTTGAAGGGTGATACATTTTCCTTTTGTGGACGTGATGCTCGCTAGTAGCCTAGCTTTCGGTTTGGCAGCCTCACCCTGGGGGAAGCTGGAGAGCTGCTCTTTATCAAATATTCTCTCTAATCAAAGTAGAAATACAAAACAAACATTCACCTTCTGCTCCGACATAGCATGCTGCTTCTCTTCACAGCCGTGAGCTAGCATCCCTCCCCAGCGTCTGCCCCGATGGCAGGAAAGTCACAGGCAGGAACACTCGTGTCTCCACACTAGTTAATCTCCTTTCTCCTCTGCCTCGGAAGGTGGCAGCTCGCATCTGGGAGAGCATCCCTACAGTTTCTTCCTTCACCCTGAGATTGGGCTTGCCCACTACCCAAGTAATGCTGGGCTGCTCCGTACAGTGCAAGGCAGTGTTCACCCTCCCTTGGGCTTTGATCTGGTGACTTGGTCTTACGTTCCTCCTGTGATTGATGCTCTCCAGGTCCTAATCCCAGGGCATCAGTTTCATCAAGATTCTCCCATGTTCTGGACGTAGCTTATTTGTACAGAAGTCTTCTGATTGCTGTCATTTGTAATCATTGCAACTCGAAAGCCCTTCCCTTAAACCCGCTAGCTGTGGTCCTTTCACAAGCATCATTTATTGTCCTGTGATGCTTTTCATAGGATGTGCCATGCTAAACATCCCATCCCATGCCTTCCAGTGGGGTAAACATGTTTTAGACTTGCAGCCGTTTCAGATGTGTGACAATTTCCCTGGAAATTATGCCATGGAAATGGACAAAGGATGCAATTTTCTTTAAGAAAAATGGCACAGCTGGACTTGTAAGGGTAAAGGCTAGAGGTCCGCAAGTATGTATTCTGTTCCCAGTGCTGATCTAGTTATTTTTAACCCTTCCTGCCCCAGCATCTCAGCATTCCTGTCTTCCACGTCATGAGCATTAGATTAATTGATGTTTGCAAAGCATGGCGAATTCCTTGGAGTGAGGCTGCTGGAGAGGGCGACCGTATTATGTAGCGCAGCACTTGAAATGCACCTGTCACTGTGATATCCAGCGTGAGATAGCTGAATTATTATTCTGCCTGCTCCCTGGGTCTGTCATAGCCACTTATTTTTCTGACAAAATGTTTTTAAAATCCTGTTAGCTTTACAGAGTTTCTCTAGCTATGGGAGAGTGAGCTGGCATCTATTTCTGCTCATGCATCAGCTGAATTGTCAGCTACATTTTGATTGCACAGTCTTTTAACAATGATAAGGTAAGAAGCCTGATTTTCAGATATCTCTTGAAGTGTGCAGTGCTGGCAGCAGCAGAATCCTTCTTTGACTTATAACCTGAGCCAATTTGCTCTGAAATCGGTGACAGCAAGTAAATATGGAACCTTGTTGTGCTGGTAGGCAGTTACTTTTCGCGACCTAACTGCACATTAGTATATTAATTTTAGTATAAACCCAACAATCCTTAACAAGGTTTCCCCCCTTTTTTCCTCACTCCCCACTTGAAATCATGCCTAAAATGATGAAGCGCCACAGCCATTGCTTTTCTCAGCATACGCTGAATTTGTGCATCATTGCGAGGCTCTGTAGCGTTATCTGATGTGAATCCGTGTGACATCTGTCACATCTAGGACACAGCCAGGTCACCAGAACTGGATGGCAAAGATCTGACAGCAGCTGGATCTAAAAGATGTAAGGCTTTAGACTTCAGCCTGGTGCAGGGCCCACCATGTTGTTCCATGTTTGATTGCTTGGTGACAGAGTACACAGGGATATCTGCACAGGCTGGATAACAGTTCTTGGAAAAGCAGTGCCTGCTTAGGCTGTGTTTGTGTACTCGGCTCAGACTTTGGCCTGGACTGTCCTGACAGTTTGTTTGGAAGCCGGGAGGTCATTGGTCTCGGTTGCCTGGAAATAGTGCTATTTGGGCTCTCCAGGATAAAAAGGGATTGAAGTGGCTGGGGAAGAAGAGTAGTGACCCTATGAATGTATACAGAGAGGCCTCTACGAAGGATCAAGTTGATTGTCCCGAGATTCAGAAACCTTCAGGTTTTCTCACGCTGGCAGACGCAGTGCAGTGCTACCGTACTCTGTCACCGCACAGTGACACCGTGACCTGCCCGGTCTCTGATCTGGATGGAGAGTGAAGTAACGTGTCTCCACTGGGCTTCACCATCAAACTCCTTTCACAGGAGCCTCTAACAGCAGCTGGAGTGCTCTCTGACCATCGCCTCAGGTACCGGCCCTAATTGGACACAAAAGGCTCCACATCCCAGAGTTAGTCCATTCAACCATCCAGTCTTGCCTGTTGAGCCAAACATTTTCCAAATTACTGCTTCCTTCATCCGTGATTTAGCTAGGAAAACATGAAGCAGGCAGGAGATGTGCCCACCTCAATTAGAAGCAACAGGAGTTGATGTATGAATATTTAACATGGGAAAGGTAATTGGATGAAAATACTAATTTAGCAACATTCTAACTACCAGAAGAGAAATGGTAACCTCCAATTGTGCAATCACTTTTCTGTTCTGCCTGTGAGTCTCTTT
>NW_010257149.1:25071-34807 GCF_000690775.1 Eurypyga helias
TTCCTGCTGCCTAGTGCACGTGGCATTACACAGTTGGCTCCGTGGGCTCTTTAAAGAGAAAAACGTATTGTAATGAAGATGTTGCTGGGACACTGTTGCTCTCTGGCATCATCATCTTTTATTTTTTTTCCATGTATAATGTTACCCAGTTGAATAGTATTTTCAGGAAGGGCATTTCGAGTTGACGTCGGCTTTTGCTGTCACTGAAATCTGTAGCAACAAACTTACTTCCTGCCAGCAGGAAGCAGTGAATCAGGATATCCTCCACCTATCAGACTCGTCGGAGATGGGATGCATGATTCATGTCAGAGCTGACATTTATCCTTGTTATGGGGTTGTTGTTTTTTTTCTTCCCCATCTTTCCACCTGCCAAAGATCACTTCTTCCAGACACCAAGGTTGTCATTAATACTGCAGGAGATCCGTTCCCGCTCCGCTCTCACTTTGGGTCATGCTGAGAATGGTGGCTTCCTTCAAATGTGCAGTTTCAAGCATTAGCTCGAACATCAGGGCTCCACTGAACCCTAAACCTCACACAGAGAGATTTAAGCTTATTACAGTGGCTCAGCTGACAGGTAGTAACTTGTCAGCTTGAAATACTCATTTAATAAGTTTAAACAGAAAAAAACCTAGTAATGTCTCATGTAGTGGCCTGGGGTCTTCTTCAAACACCTTTGCTATCAAAATCCTTATTCTGGGGCTGAGCTAGACCTGACCAGCTCTGTTGTGGCAGCAATTCTTGGAAAAAATTTGATTTGAACCGGGTGTATTCATCTCCCCTCAGCTGAGATTTACATCTTAGAAAATAAGAAGCAATCTCAGAAAAATTCAGTGGAGAACAGCCTTGGCCTAAGATGTGAAACCCAGCTGCACGTTCCAGTGTCTCTCTGTGCTCAGCCCTTGGATGTGAGGACAGCTGCAAAGGTTGGACAGCGAGGGTTTGGTCTGTAGCAGGAAAACGGGCAAACTTCACATTATCTCAGTGTAAAACCATTAATCATCCCAGGCTTCCTCACGAGTTTCCTGAACTTTCCATTGACCCTGAACAGAGTTTTGGGTTTAATGAGGCCTAAAAGTAGGAGAGCGTTCTGGGATTTGTCAGAACTGCTTTGCACAGCAAAAATGGAGGAGAAGGAAACAACAACAACAACAACAAATTAGAAAAACAGCCATTAAAGTAGCAAATGAAAGCAGAAAAAGGAAGAAAATTGTGCTGAGATGTTGTGACTCGAGAGCGTTCTTTGGGACCTCTTTTTGAGATGCTGAGAAGTAGAACATACACCGGTGGGGAGGAAGGAAGCCACGCATGAGCGGCCCCGTTACCATGTAGACAGAGGAACAATCCAGGCTGTAACTATTTCTTTTCCCTTTTTTTCAGACTCTGGGAGCTGTATTTCAAAACACAGTGAGCTTGTCTTTAAGCTTGGGGGTTTTTATTTTTTTATTTAATCACCCCGTTATGGATGTTGTTTGTGCCTCATTCCGGACACTAATTATGCGGAAATAATTGTCTAATCTTCAGAGATATTGAGCGTGTGATTAAAAGGCATCCAACTGAGAGTGGGTGTAGTTGGACTGCTCACCGATCCTTCTCTGGATTACGGAGGCGTTAGTGGCAACTCCACAGCAAAAGCTGAGTTGGAGGTTTGGCACTTCCAACTGGCTTGAACTAACATCCAGCATCCGCTCCAAGGATCTTAATGGCACCCCTCTGTGTCGACTTGATAATAACAGGGAGTATACAGAGCTAAACACCAGGCTCGAGGCTCCTGACTACATGGATGCCTCTGCTTTGGTCAGCATATCTCTCAGAAGTGCCGAGGGCCGTTGGTCTTGCGGCCACCGGATGCTTTGCAGTTTCTGCTGCAGACACAAACCCACCCGCTGACAGGCACCGCCAGCAACTACAGGAGAATGCAGAGCGAGTTGAGAATATTTACAAGCTGTACTTTTAGCCACGTTGGGAGTATCTTGAGACTTCGGGTTTTCTTACCTTTATCCCTCTGTATTTAGCTTTTCCTTGTTTATTCAGAGGAGATGGGGAGCTATAAACCCCTATAGCAAAAAACCCACTTACCTTTGTTTTTAATTCACTCCTTTTCCACTCTTGCAACTTCTGAAGAGATCAGGCAGGTTCACAGCTGCCTTTGCGGGGTTAGATTTCACAGTAAGGACTTAACTGCTTCATCACATCTGTTTTTGTGTACTGCTGCAGTTCCTTGCCACCTTCGTTATGTATCTCATTGGATATTCATCTGGATTAGCGTTAGATTTGGACATTTTTCTCTTAGCCTTCAGGTGACCGCGTTTCAGATGGCTCCTGCTACAGAATTTCCTTTTCTATAATTTCTCCAGGTGCTTGTTTCTGCGTTTGTTTGTTTTTTTTTTCATCTCTGCTGCCTTTTGGGATAAGAGAAGTCTCTTATCTCCCTTAATCAGTGGGTTTAACGTCATCCCTTAGGACGTCAACTTTCAGATTTGTCACTGGTTTCAAGGTTGGATCTCTGTGTGCGGAATATTGTGGTAGGCATTTGTCATTTGGAGACCTTTATACTTTTTAAAAATACTCTCTTTTAGCTTCTCAGGATTGTTCTTGTCTCTAGAGAGAATTTTTTGGAAGTTCAAGAAAATCCCTCAGCCTTTGCTTGAGGCAGCGGTGTGAAAAACGGGGAGAATTTTTTTTGGACTTACTAAAATTGTTCATCCTTCTTCTGATGTTTTATTCTCCAAAAATCTGCTGCATCCTGACGCACTTTATATGCAGCTCCCAAAAGAAAAAAGTAGGAAAAAAAAATGAGTGTAGGGAAAAGCTGTAAAGGCAGAGGTTGTTTCCATACCAGTTTCAATATACCTGTAATATCCTTGCTCTGACACAAACGTGCAATTAAGAACACTGAGTTACGCCTGTTTCTCGCCACAGTGCTTTATCGGAATACACGATCGCACCGGGATATCGTTTCTTCACGGAGCTGGAGGATGGGAAAGCACAGATGACGTGAATGCTAAACTGTAGCGTGGTCTGAGATCACAGCATTCCCGGTGATGGCTTCTTCACAGCAGCCTTGATTGGTCTCTATCATTTTCATTTCCCAACTCAAATGCTTTGCAAGCAAGAGCAGAAATCCAGGAAGGAAGAAACTGAGGATCAAGTTTTTGCCGTATGTGAGAGCAGAGAGCTTTCACTGACTTCACCGAGGCCTTCTCCAGGCATCTGGAAGTGGAAGTTGCCTTCAGGCATTAAAATTAACACCTTTTGACTAGGCTAGAACGTTCCTTCTCTCTTGGCAGGCTGCATCCTGGTTGCTGTGGGAACAAGCATTTTTAATTTCCTGACTTCTGTGTACATGCAAAACTGTAACTGTGATGTACTCTGTCACTAAGGTAGCTTTGGGGGTTTGCAGGGAATCGAGCCATCACAAAGCATTTTATGTAGCGCTTCCTTCCCTCAGAATCACTTTGGTGCATCTCCAAGGGGCATCTTCGTGAGGCTTTTTGGAGACCTGTAATTCTCAGTCATCTTAGTGAGTAATCACAGAGTGAAAAAGGAACAGTGAGAGGTCATTTAGTCCTTCCCTTCTTAAGCCATTCCTAAGCTACCCCATGTTGGAGAGTCACCGCAGGCATTTTGCTTCAGTGCTTTACACTTCTAAAGCTCGTACTGGTGTCTGACCTCTCTTTCCTGCGGAAAGTTAAGCTGTGACTTCTTGGCCTCTCCACATGGATGTGGAGAATGGTTTATCATCTTGCTCTTTCTCTCTGTGTCTTTGCAAAACGTTGCCAGGTTCCCTTTGGTGGAGGCAGAGCAACCCCAGGCCTTTCCAGATTTAACTGTAGGTCACATTCGCTGGCCGCGTCCTCGGTGCTGTTGCTCCCCTCCGAACTCTCCAGACGAGCCAAACGTTTCTTGACGTGGACTCTGTCCTGCCTGAGGCTTTGCCAGCACCGAGTGGAGTGCCAGAGCCCTTTGGCATCCTGCGTGCGACACACACTATTTACCCATCCTGGGGTGGAGTTTGCTCCGGTTTGTAACGTTACAACGTTGTTGATTCGAGCTGAATTTGTGATCTGCTGTAGCCTCAGCATCGTTTTCTGCAGAGTGCTGTCTGACCGTTTATTCCTTACGCTTCGTTGTTCTTCCCTCAGGGTGAAATACGTTGCGTGTCCTTATTGAATTGCATCCTGGTTATTTCAGACGATTTTCCCAATTTGCTAACATTATTTCGATATCTAATCCTGTCAAGCGACATACTGGAGAGCATTTGGAGTCTTTCAGCCAGGGTCTTGTTGGTGTGACTTGAACAATAGAGGAGAGAAAAGGAAGAATATGGACAGATGGTTCCAAGTGATGGAGTTACCATGGCTTAATGTGTTCCTGCTCATCAGCTGAGACATGCTAATGGACCATTTGCATTCTCCTGACCCACTGCATTCACAAATAAAATGTATTTAGATTCTTCCGTCGTTGATTATGAGGGACCTTAGCTCAGCTGGTGAGCAGTAACTGGAGTGCTTAGCAGGAGCTGGATTGATAGCAGGTGACCAGGCCCAGCACCCCCCATCCTGTTGCATACAGAACAGCATAATTAATCCTATTAGCTTTATTTTGAGGCAAAGGGCAGTTTCATTCCTGCATCTCTGAATTCTGCTCTCACGCCTGGGCTTGTGTCAAGGACCAGATCATTTCTGTGAACACGCTATGGGAGGTGATGTTTGCTTGTCTGGGCTATACATAAAACCACGTCAGGGCTGAGCGGGTTTATGACCCAAACTAGGATGCACTGTCTGCTCTGCAGAGCCCCTCCACCGCAGATCTTACCTGCTGAGGGAAAACTGCTGTCTAGAGTTACAAGCTGCATCTCTCTTGTGCTGTCATAACACATCTGCCACAGCCACTTTTTGGGAAACGTGTTCGGAAGATAGAAGGGCACCTTCTTCTTGATTATTATAACAAAGCATTATAATATTCTCCTTTGCATTCTGAGATGAATTAGTGGTTTCTGCTCATTAACTGCTACCTGTATCTCTTGCGGTCCATGGATAACGGATGCAGGTAGGACGTGTGCGTTTGTTTTAATAGGCCTGTTGGGACCCCTCACATTAAATGATGCAAGTCCTCGAGGAGTATGTGAAGGGCAATAAATAGTATATAATCAGATTACCTTTAACCAGTCTAAAATTACTTCCAAACATCCAGAGGAGGAGAGCCCAGCAGTATTGTGCCCCACCAGTATTACTGCTCTTGCCTTCTGCATAACCTTCTTGAACTGTTCATCCCAGAATTACTCCCTGCTTGTCAGATTACCTGTCTTGGCCAGAAATAATCACCTCTGCATCACTGGCATCTCAGCCCTGTTGCCCAAACAAAGGAGAAAACCTCTTTCCCGAAGGAGCATTTGAATGATTATTGCTTTCAATTTTCTGCTGAGCTCTCCATAGCCGGCATAGTCCGCCTGCAATAAAATGTGTGTCATGGGAAACGGATTGGATACACGTGGAGAGTGGATTTGCGGTATCTCTCCTGTATCGAGGATTGTGTTTCTGAGGCTCACTCAAACCGCTTCCTCCTCTATGATACTTTAAATCAGAAGAGTTTGATTCGAGCTCCAGGAGGTTTGGAGTCATGCAGCGACGGGACAGTGCCGTCACTTGGAGAATGGCTAAATGGTGAAAGATGGTTGGAAAAACTGGGGAAAAGAGGATTAAACTGGGGAGCTGCTGCCAAGTATTAAATACGTAAGAGTCGGTTGGCAATAGGTGCTTATCATGTATCTTCCCTTCTACTGATGGAAGTAACTGTCTGACGGGCTGTTACTGTGACAAGCAATTCATTTTTATGCTGAACACCTTTCTTTTCTTTTTTTCCAGTGCATAATAAGAATATTGCCATCCTGTTCCTACCAGCTTGATCTCCTCCAGACACAGTCTACTTTGCCACATTCCTAAATGAGCATAAGCTCTCTTTTTCTCCCTCTCAACCATCACTCGTTCAGGGGAGAGCTGCCACTGCTAGTTCAGTATGAATGATAGACTTAATTCTTCAGGGGAAATTGATATTTGAAAAACATGAGCGGTTTGTAATCCAAAAAAGCTATTTCTTCCCCAGCTGGAACACATTCTGTATTAAATTTGATCATAGCAACCTAAAAGCCAACACTTCAAGATGCTTCACTGCGATGCCAGATTTACCTAGAAACTATGCAGCACACACGCTGACACCCGCTGTGTCGTGCAGGTGGAGCTGTGTGATTCACTGTCCCTTCCCAGGACCGCGGAGGATCGCTTCCGTTGACAATGCAAACCAGACTGAGCTACCCTGTGGGCAGACATTTGGGCGATCTCCCCAGTGCCAGCCTTCAAAATTCCATGTCTTTAGGTGGGAGATGGGTCATCCTTGCTTGGCAGATGGCTCTTTCGAGGTGGTGTTGCCTTTGAGTCTCTTTCCACTGTCTGATCTGCCATGGGCTCTGCTTCCTCCAAGCCACGTGCTCCAGGATTAGTTGCCCTCTTGTTTCTAAGCATCTTTTCAGGGAATGATTGACACTTTGACCTTTCCTTAACTGGGGCAGTAACCTCAGCACTGAGTGATGGATCTAGCAAAATGCCTGGGTTTCTGGTGGATCCACTAAGTATTTCTGCCAGAGCTGCATGAAAATTAGCATCTCTGGGGTCAAATAATCGATAGCCGAAGAGATTCGTAGCCAGTTGGTAGCCTGTGAGGCAGGGTCATCGTTCTCTCAGCTACCAGAGTTAAATCTGTCACGAAGCGGAAGAGATCAGGCATGGCACATCAGCATAAACTGAAATCAAGGTGGTTTGTGTCTTGGGGTGATGGAGGGTGGTTTACTGGGGTCTGTGACAATCTGGCACAGCAGCCCCCATGTGTGTTGCCCTGCTGACCTGCTGCAGGGCAGGAGGAGTGCCGGGGAGAGGCAGACTCTGAAGCCAACCCGAAGCAGTGCGGTTAGTGAGCTGGGAGCCACGGCAGCGCCCAGGGCCTTGGCCCAAGGCTCTCCATCGATGGCTGCTCACGGCCGAGGTTGGTGGGGTGCCTAGAGCTGCCCATGGCACGTTGCTGGGTGAAGCTGCCTGTGAGCCGATGGAGGCCAAGGGATCTGTAAGGTATGTTCTGCTCTTCTGTGTAGTTACCCCCTGCTCTGCACGTCGGGGAACATCGTGGGGTGGAGAGTATTTGGGGTGTGACCTTTTGACCAGTATCTGGAGAGGAGAGTGAGGAATATTAATACGAAGAAGGTGAGAAAATAACCTTGGATATGTTTTCTGATGAAGTCCCTGAAGTGTAGGTGCAGTGGTTTATTTGGGAAGCAAAGAAAAATGAGGTTGCTCAAAAGGTAATGGACTTTTTTTTTTTTTTTTTTTAGTCTGCAGGAGAATGTGCTGATAAGAAAAGAAATAGATCTTTTCTAATTCTTGGACTACTTTTTTGTCCCCTTTATCTCTCTCTGCTGCTACCTTGCTGCTCAGATATAATTTGTTTAGTTTACCTTAAATAAAGAGAATAAGGTTACTGTGTGTTACAGCTATCAGGTTCCCAGACAAAAACCTCAGTAAATAAGACCCAGTGGCAAGGCTGTAACTCAGGTCTGGTGGCGTTGGCTTTGCAGGCTTCATCTGCGGCGTGTAGGTACTGTTCACGGGCAGCTGAAGGACCGGCTTGTAATGAGACAATTGTGGAGAATTAACTGAGAGATTTTCTTTCTTCCTGAAAAGGCCTGGAACCTGTTTGCTAGTCTTATTTGGATTTTCTGTTTAATTGATGTCAGCTGAACAAACAGTACCAGCCCTGCCCTAGCATTCGCTGACAACCGACTTGATCCTGCTGGTAATGGGAGCTGATTGTCTTTCTACTTCCTGAGAATATCTTCTGGAGCTGAGTTGTACCTTCCAGGAGTGATACCTCGTGCTAGAGGAGAGTTATGAAAGGAAAAGTTAAAAATAAACTGGTGGGAGTGTTTTTTGTGTGGCCAGCACTGCCGTTCCAGGGGGAGGAGGAATGCAAGGTGCATGGGAAGAGCAGAGACACCAGGTCAGACAATGGTGGATGAACGGATGGGATCCCCAGAGGTGGCGAGACAGCAGCTGATGTGGGAGCAGGCCAGTGTTCAGGGGGCTGTCTGCTCACAGAGGGGTAGGGGTGACTTGCTGCCGGTTGACTCGTTTCTTGTCATGCTGTAACTGCTGTGGAGCAAAACAGGCTAAAACTTCCCCAAATGAGTTTTTAAAAATCTTTTTATTTCTCTAATCATCACATTATCTTTATTTCAACTCTTCTTTCGCAACTTGGAGGAAAATGCCTCCTGCTTTTTTGCTGGCAGAAGAAACTAAAGCCCGGAGTGGGCAGGGAGCTCTGGCCTAAACCCAGATCCTATCTCAGGAGATCCAGGCTCCCAGCCACTTGTTCTGCCTGACCCAGAGCACTCTGCAGAGAGGACTGGCAAAGCTTCCCTGCAAAGCAGATTTTTCAAGAATCTGTGCAGTGATTTTCACAGTTTACTTTGTTGCCATGATAATCCTGAGCCGTGTAAAGCGTCTGCGTAGATTCCCCCCAGAATTCGACAGCGTGCCACCACGCAGAAGCTGTCTGGTGACGTGCTCTCAGCCAGCTCCCAGGCTTCTCGCACACATCTCTGGATACATGTCAAAAGTTTCGTCTGGTCTCCAAGCACTGCCAATAGGAAAAAGAACCTAAAAGAACAAGAAAAGCAGCACTTGGAGATGGTGGCTTTTCAAACTCCTCTTTTAACGAGGCACTGATTTTAATCAAAGCCGGTTCAATCTTTTGAAGCCTTCAATACCAGCGTAACCAGAAGAAAGGATCTGTGTTTTCAGTTCTTGTTTTGCCCTGCGTCGCCTGCACCCTAAGAGGTGAAGATAAATAACCAGTAACAACTGGAGTCTTTTGTGCCTCAATAGTTAACAAGTTTATCATGTTTCATAGAAACTGCATCCTAATTTTTATTCCAAACAAGATTTCAGCACTAATTTTTGTTTTGACAAATATGATTTGACATAAGAACAGTGGGAGTCAAGACCTTTCGTTTTTGATCTAGGTTTACATTGCGCTGATCTAAATTCCTCCCCCTTTCGCTCTTGCCTTTCAATTGGAAACTTGGTTATTAAAGTTAGCAAAAAGCCATTTGAAACTCTCTGTTCTGTAGCATTTAAACAGTCCTGCTATATGCAAGATTAAGTATGATAGCTTCCTAATGACTTGTGCTGTTCATTTTATTCATTGGCACAATGCATTACTGTACAGATTTTTTAAATGGCTTTGAAAATGAAGGATTCTGTTTCTGTTCACTGAGAAACTTCATAAAGGGTTGTTTGCCAAATGGTAGGACCAGGCCCCCTGGGTCTTCTCTCCATGACTTAGAGACGATATTCCTTAACCTCTTTGCTTGCTCTAGTGCTTTGGCCCTGTATGCTGCATAGGTGTGTTGGTGAGGTTAGTTTGGGCTTCCATCCATCTCCGTGACAGACAACTCACAGCAACAGTTTCACAGCAACAGCGGGGTATGTGGCTCTCTGAACACAGGGCATATGGCACAAAGAGAATCCCCCTTTGCTCCGCTCTGGGGAGACCCCCCCAGCAGTTCTGCCTCCAGCTCTGAGGCCCCCAACAGCAGAAGGACACGGAGCTGTTGGAGCGAGTCCAGAGGAGGCCACGGGGATGCTCCGAGGGCTGGAGCCCCTCTGCCATGGGCACAGGCTGGGGGGAT
>NW_010257149.1:34886-64361 GCF_000690775.1 Eurypyga helias
GGGGTTGGGAAGGTCCCCCCTGCCGATGGCAGGGGGCAGGACTGGGTGGGCTTTAAGTTCCATTCCAACCCAAACGATTCCGTGATTAATTTGACCTAAACCCAGGGAGATGAAGATCAGGGAGATGGTGTTGAAAAGCTGGTGAAGATACTTCCACTGCTTGGGAATCCTTGCACTTTTTCCAGCAATACAGCACACAATAAACTCACTAAATTCATCGTTATTCCTTGCATCTAGGTAGCAGAGCTGCTGAGAGTTGGGACAGGGAGACTGCCTCATTGCAGTGATGTATCTCCCGTTTTGGCGTTGCAGCAGAGCAGCCGCAGTTCAGGTCCCACATCTGCAAGCCATCGTGCATAGTGGCTGCCCAGTCACGGAGTGGCTATGGGAGCTAGGCAGAGCCATTGGTGAAAGGCATTTCTCCTTCCTGAGGAAGAGGACTGTTAAAGACCCCACTCTTAGCTACTCATTTGCTGAAGCATCGCTTTCACAGCTTTTCTAAAGACTCTGAAGGGACAGACATGCAGCTGGGAGCCCTTCAAGTGTCATAGCTGGCCTGTAATACTTCAAGTTGGCTATTTTGGGAAGAGGGGAGTGAGGGAAGGCGACTCTGTCCCTCCCATCACAGCTGCTCCACTTTGCCTAGAAAATCACACGTATGCTAAGCCACGGAGGCTGAATATGTCCTGGGGGTAGGCCACTTGTTTAGCCATTGGGAGAAACATGTGCAGATCTGTGTGCCAGGTCTGGTAGCAAAAGGACTTGAACGGGTACATCCCCAGTCCTTAAGCACCTCACCCCAAGGAAGAGTGTCATTTTGGCCAAAATGCCTTCCTAGAGCCTGAGTAACTTGTCAGGTAGGAGAGCTGGCTGGGCATTGTAGAGGTGGAGCTGGAAAAGCCCAAAGGAAGAGCTGGTTCCCCATGCGAGCGCGTATAGAGAGGATGCAGGGGTGTGTTAGGAGATTGTGGAGAGAGGTCCTGGAATGCACGCTGCTGTGCTGGCTGTCCCTTCGCACTGGGGCTGCTGTTCTGCATCCTGCTTAATATAAACCCTCTGAGGTAGGATGAAGGTAAATGAATCGTGCTTTGTTGCCAGTGAGTCACTCTGTTGCCTAACTATTGTCTCTTCTCTTGTCAGTGAGTCACTGACACCTTATTAGAGCAGCTGACAGACCCCAGGCCTTGTTCCCACTGGAAGGAGCGTGATGGAGCTGTTTCGACGGCAGCTGTAGAGGCTGAAAAGATGGCACGAGGCTCAGGCTCCACGGCCCAGAAGACTGATAGATTTCCTATGGGCAACACTTTAGCAGTTTGAACTGATAGAGCAGGAGCAGAGCAGGGGAAGACAAACCATTTTCAGAGCACAGCAGAAACCACAATCTATTTTCTGGTGCCAAGGGAGCGCATTGAAAATATCCTGGATGCTCTTGCAAGCACTCTGCAGTCTCTTTGTTTTTCATTTTTCTTTCTTCATAGTCTCTTTCTGTCCCTCTTCCCTTTCCTTTCCTAATTTTTGTCCTTTCGTTCAGTCCCTGCTCACTCCTCAGTCGTGTATTCGCTGTTCAGAGAAACCTGCCAGGTGGTGTGCATCTCCGCTCGCTACTGTCTGCCTGCGGGCTGCAGAGGCTGGAGACAGAGGAGGTTCTTTCAAGATGAAGGTTTTGACCTTGGCTGCAAGAAGCCGTAAGAAAAGTTGTGGCTTTCTCTGATGTGACTCTTCTGTGTAGCTCCCACAGAGACCAAAGGAGAGCTAAACCCAGGATAATGTCATGGTCTCGTGATAAAAGACAATTGTTTGGTGTGAAGACTATGGCTTTTGATCAGTAGATCATCTTACCTCCTCCAAAATGTAATCCTGTCCTCTGGGCCCTTTCTGGTGGGGCAGCTCAACTGAGCTGTGTGGGCCATGTCTGATCTCTGTTCCAGCCTGATACAGCCCGTCACCATCCCTTGTTAACGTCAGTGGATGCAAAGTGTTCGCTTCACTTGAATTCCACGTGTGGAATTGGTGGCTCCTGAAAGCTTCAGCAAGTCAGATGTGAACTCTTATTGCTCTGCTAATGATCAAACATGTGGGTTCTGTTGTGTACCTGATGCTGGTGTGTTTGATTGGCCTGTTTCTGCCTAAATTGGTGGGTTTGATTTGCAGATAATGGGTAGCTAAAAGGAAGTTCACAGATGCAGCAGCAGTTGTGATTGTTACCACAGTTATACTTAGTCCCTGCTTGGTGCTTTGCAGTGCTCTTCAAGCCTTAATTAGCCCTTACACGTCTGGCAGGTGGTAGGGTAGATCTACTCCACCTTTGATCAGCCCTCATGGCCTCCCTTTAAACTACACATTGGGAAGAAAGCTGTTCCCTTTTCTCCTCCACGTGCTGGCATGCCAGGATGCTGAAGGGGAGCAGGGCCATGGGAGATGCGCAAAGGGGTGGATCTTGTGCGTGTGAACCCCGTCGTAGGTTCCCCGCTCGCCTGACTTGGAGCTTTTCACCCTTTACGATCCTCATTCAGCTTGTGATCAGTCTGTCACTCCCTTGGGCTCCAGGTTGGGGTCAGAAGAGCCCCATGGTGGGGTGGCAGCTCCTTTCTCCTGCCCCGTGCTCTGCAGTGGGTTCAGGTGGAGCTGCCCCTTGCCTGGCTGGCAGTTCCCCGGGCTGGGCCAGTGCTGCGGTACCCTGGCAGGCTTTTGGACTGGTTGGTTTCTTTGGTTTTTGAGATGGGCATGCATCTTCCGAACTGTTCCCCCTCTGTCCCAGCAAACATGTTAAACCTTCTGATGAGCCTTTGGAATTGTGTTTTGTCTTAGAAACTCTTGATGCACGTGGCTTTAATGAAACCCTAAGCTAGCAGGCAGCAGGGATGGGTCAGGGGTAGGAGTAGAGGATGAGCCCTTCTATTCAGATTATCCACCCCAGACTAGAACGAGCTGCTACGGGCTTTACCTGTGGTTTTTAGAGATAGCACTGGCATTAATTCCCATGAAGGCCCTTCGGAGCCTGTATTGCTTGAATGGCCCTGTTCCTCCAGACTGGCATTAAAGCACATTCCCGTGGAGGCCGTGGGGGTACGGTGTGTGTACAATGCCATCTCCTCTCCGTGGAGGCCTCCGTTCAGCACCTTTCACAAGCATCATGTTAATTAATGTAACATTTGTTAGTGTTTTCTGTGGCAGTGTTCACAAGCGAGCGGGTGGATGAGCGTTCCTCTGGGTGGGTGGAAGTAGGAACAGAGCAGCCTTGTTGCCTAGATGGATGTCTCCATTCTTCTCAGGCACAAAAGAGCAAATACACTTGTGGCCTGGGACAGGGTGGTACATGCCCTCCTTCAGCTCAAGAAGAGATGAACCTTTGTATTGCTACTAGGAGCTGCTGCTTCTGCTGTGCTGCTGTTCTCCCACAGAGGAAACTCCAGGCAGAGGCCCTGCCACTTGCTGTCACCAGAGTTGCTGTGAAGTCCTACAGCAAGCATCCCTGTGTTCTGCCTGAGGTCCCAGTTCTGGTCCCAGTGGAGGGTTCCTCTTCCCTGTTCAGAATCACAAAATCACAGCATGGTTTAGGCTGGAAGGGACCTCAAAGCCCATCCAGTCCCCTGCCATGGGCAGGGGCACTTTCCACTAGACCAGGTTGCTCCAAGCCTCATCCAGCCTGGCCTTGGACACTTCCAGGGATGGGGCATCCACAGCTTCTCTGGGCAACTTGTCCCAGTGCCCCCACCCTTAGCAGGAAAACAAAAAGACAGCTTTGATTACAATGGCCATGGGCTCTCACTGGGCAGTGCAGGAGCTGGTGTGGGTCCCAGAGCGGTGTCCAGTTGACACACCGTCCCTTTTGGCCATGAGCAAAGTCACCTTGCTTCTCCCAGGAGGATTTGTGGAGACGGGCCAAAGCTTAGACATGGAGTCCTTGTTACAAGTCATCACTGCCATTTCTGGGTGCTAGCAGAAGGGTTTCTTTTGAGAGTTTCTTGGTTTCTACCTTACAACTCCCTCACAGTGTACAATAAGGCTGAAACCGGTAATTTAGAGAGGGGAGTGTCAGCGAGAGTCAAAAGTGACAGAGTAGGTTTTGATTCCTTTCCTTTTGAAGCCGCTTCCCCTTTGATTATATCCATCACATTATAATGTGTAGATCTGGAAAGGTGATTATTTTTTAACATCTCTCCAAATAAGCAGCGTGTCAAATATCACCACCTTCAGAAATGGGCGCATATATATATATCGTAATAAAAATGCAAGGGTTTGTGTAGCACCACCTTTTGACAGCAGAGTATAACCGGGGCCGTTGGACATTGTACCACTCGCTCTGTCATGATCTGATGAAGCCAAGTCTGAGCAGGAAGGAAGATGCTCCGGTAGCGAAGGAGTGAGACGCTGGTGTGCACCAGGGGGGTCAGGGTCCTTCCTAGATGTCCCCTCTGTCCTGGTAAGTGATGGAGACCCAGCAGCAAAGTCCTGGTGCCTGGTTTGCTCTCCGCATGGTTGAGGAGGGGACGGTTCTTTTTTGTCATACTCGGGAGACGGCTGAAGCTGGGACGGTAGCTCACGGCATTGCGATAGGCTTTGTTAGCTGGGGGGAAAACAATCGTCAGCCGTGCATTTTGCAACTGCTTCAAAGGTGGTGCAGAAGAAAGGAAACATCAACGAGACCCTTGTAGAAAACGCGCGGCCTGCGTTTCTTCAGATACAGAGTGTTTAGGGGAATATTCAAAACAAATGTTTAAAATGACACAGAGACGAGCCAGCGGGGAAGCAGGGTTTGCCCTCCACTTTGTCAAACACAGGGGAGGAAAGCTAAGCAACTCCCAGCTCTGCTTTAGCGAAGCTCCAAGCATGTTCCTAATCCCCGATGCAATTCATGTATTTAAAGGCCCTACTTGCTAAAAACATGAAAGGCTCTGTCAATTCAAGCAATGTTTTTCACTTCAATTAATCATCCCAGAAAATTATAACTTTATTGTCTCTTTGTCTCTGTTGAGCTTGAGCAAATCCAACTTTTCTCATTGTCTCTGCAGATTTTGAAAGGCTTTGTGGATTATATCATGAAATTAAATCGAGCCTGTTGGTGTTACTCAAATATCCCAGTAATGGGCTATGCCTTGGGTAGCGTTGCCCTTCCTTCTCTTTTTAGTGTTGTGCACGCATCCATGTTGCTCTGAGCTGGTCTGTCTCTCCTTGTTCATAGGAAATGTATAAAAATCACATAATCATTAATATTGAAGAATCATTAAGGTTGATGAAAGCAGCTTTGACTGCAATGATGTTGTTTGTCATGGTCACTGCTTTTGGAAAACATGCCGTAGAAACTTCAGCTCCGCTGTTTTTTAGAATCCACCAGTTGATCTCGTGGTTGTTTGACTCCAGCTATTGCACTCTGGGAGATAGCTCTGGTTAGATGATCATTTTGCAAGCCTGCAGGAATAAATGGATTTCCAGAGGCTGTCTCTGCTGCCTTCATCCCTTTTCCACAGCCCCTGTTTTCGATGCAGACAGCATCCGAAAGCCAGCAATCTGTGGTTGAGCAGTAAAGCCTTGGTTGGGTTTTTATTAAAGCAATGATGTGCTGACTGGCTGAAAAGTGTCAAAACTGCAATCTTGTAACATCAACAAAATAAGGCAGGATGCCTTTCTTAGGAGTGAGGAATGCTGAAAGCATAAATGAGCCCTGCATGAAATTGGTGGATCTGAGCCCTTCTCCTCCACGGAAAGGTGTGATGTACATCAGCCATGGCTGCTTTTTCCCCGCATAAGAAAAGACCAAAGTCTCACGGGTCACGACACGCCTCACCTTTGCCTTCTCTCCCCTCTGCAGTAGTTCCTCGACAGTGCATCCAGCTGGGTTTTCCTCTCTTAAGCAGAACTAGAGTTGCAGTGACCCTGACGGTATTACAGAAGTGCCAAGCCGACGTGAGCATGCAGTAAAAGGCTGGGAAAGCTGGGGGAATTTGGGGTAGTATTTTTAAGTCTGTCAGTGAGAAAAGGAACTGACCCAAGCCAAATAGAAATCAGTCAGGAAAATCCCTGGGCATCAGCAGTGTGTGTGAGTCTTTGTGGCTATGCTGGGAGATGGTAGGAACAGAGCCGGTACGAGCAGTGTCTCTGCAGAAACGAAACCTGAACCTCCTCCAAGTGTTGTTGCCAGAAGACTCCGAGATCTGACTGCCAGGGGTGGGAAGGAATGTGGCTGCAGCTGGGGGGGACCTGTACATGCAGCTTGCTGCCGGCGGCAGAGGGGCAGCTTCGCGCCCGTGTCCCGGGTGTGTTGGGTCTGCAGGGGGATGGCTGACGATGATTCCAAACTGGAATCATCCATGTGAGGGTTTGTGTTTGCAGAGTTACCCAGGAAAGCGATGGCCTTTGTAAATTAAGCAGAAAGGGTTCTGAGTCACGATGCGCTTCATACCCTTTGCTCTCCTGTGTCGGGAATACTCCTAGGGAACCCGAACAGAAATAAAACTCCAGTACTGAGATGTTTCACACCCAGGGTTGTCAACATCTCTACCTTTGTTTAATCTCAACCACTACAAGGTTGTCTGTCTACACACCTTGTAAAGTTTTCTTGGCATGCCATGCCATGTCATTCTCTCTCTCTGGAAGTTCTCCTGTAGGAGAACGTTGTCATGTGATGTAGACTGGTTGGAGCGAGTCCAGAGGAGGCCACGGAGATGCTCTGAGGGCTGGAGCCCCTCTGCCATGGGGACAGGCTGGGGGAGTTGGGGGGTTCAGCCTGGAGAAGAGAAGGCTCTAGTGAGACCTTAGAGCCCCTTCCAGTGCCTAAAGGGGCTACAAGGAAGCTGGGGGGGACTTTTTACAAGGGTCTGTAGTGACAGGACAAGGGGGAATGGGGTTAAATTGAAAGTGGGGAGGTTTAGATTGGATATCAGGAAGGAATTCTTCCCACAGAGGGTGGGGAGGCCCTGGGACAGGTTTCCCAGAGAAGCTGTGGATGCCCCATCCCTGGAAGTGTCCAAGGCCAGGCTGGATGAGGCTTGGAGCAACCTGGTCTGGTGGAAGGTGTCCCTGCCCATGGCAGGGGGGGTGGAACTGGATGATCTTTAAGGTCCCTTCCCACCCAAACCATCCCGTGATTCTGTGTGCTGGAGAACAGTGAGCGTGCTCATAGGGACTGTTCAGTTAGCAACGGAAGGGAATTGTCCCCTAAGCCACCCGCTCTCTGATCAAGATCCGCTGAGATTGGTTTCTGGTCTCTGCTGCCAGACGAGGCTTTGTTTTGTATCCTGGGTCATGGAGCGGTGCAAAAGGAGTTTCTGCCCCAGATAGCAACCGCTGCATCAGTGTAGAATGATCCAAGTCCTGTCTTAGCTGCTCTTGCGCTAATAAAAATCCTATTCTCTAGCTTACAAAAGGGCTGTGCTTGTAACTGAGTTCAAAAGAGTGTGATTTTAGGTTTACAGCTGAACAAAGATATGGGGTGGAATTGCCAAACCGCTTTGGCTAAGACAAGAACTGGAAAGCAAGGCCAAGGCTTCCAGCCATGGCTCGTGGCTTAAAGTGTGGACCTTGAGCCGTTCAGGAAGCGTATTCTTTCAGAAGTGTCAGGTCTTTGAATACTGGGCCTCTTGGGAGCAGTAACCCATTTTGGGTAACACAGATCACTAGTCCGCTTAGAAGACCTCAGCCTGGATCCCATCCAGACATCCCCGGTATTGGGAGTGGGAGCTGCTGGTATCCCAGCTCCTGCAGATTGCTTTAGAGCTAAAGACCAGTGCATGAAAGGGGCTTCATCTCGCTGTTCTGTTTGCAATGCAGGAGGCCTTCGAGGAGCGACTGTAGTAGACGCCTTAGATACCCTGTACATCATGGAACTCGAGGAGGAATTCCAAGAAGCGAAGAAGTGGGTGGAGAAGAGCTTTGACTTGAATGTGGTGAGTCAGTTCCCGGGAATGCCTGTCTGTGTCACAGAAACGCTGCGTGTTTGGCCAGCTCTGATCAGTCTTCTCTGAGGATCATTTGAGGAGGGGAACTACGAAGTTTGTGGGGCAAGAAACCACCCAACACTGATTTCTTTTCTATTTTGTAAGGCCAATTGGACTACTATGATGATTCACCCCGTCTTCTGCCTGTGCATGGCACGGGGTTCCTGCAAGGGGCCACCAGACCAGACTCACAGTGTCTGGCTGAAAATGAGGTTCAGTGTTTAATGTTTTTTGTGTTTTGGTCTGGCTTATAAAAAACAGCTGTGATTATTAGATACTCCAAGGAGGTTTTGTTCATCAAAGAACAAGTTCTGTTTCATCTCAGTTAAATATCTGCCTGTGATCAGACAATTTTTCTTTTTACATGCTATAGATTAAGATTGAAAACGCTGATCTCCTTGAGCGGGCCCTTTGCTGGTCTGTCACTGCTGGGACTTGTGCAGTGGGAGCGTGGCATCTTGGTAGCAAAGTGGGAGCACAGAGTGAGACGGAAGGGAGGGCAGGATGGTCTAAAAATGCCCTCTGTGGCCCCTGAAGCTTTCCTAGCCACTTCCTCTTAGAGCTCATGTTAGACTTGCAGCACATGCCTTGCAAACGAAGGATGCTGTCCTTTATCTCACTTTGTGGCTGGGGCCCCTTGCCATAGCTCTGACTGTTGGTCTCCAGCTGATAGGATCTCATCAGTGCAACACACAGGCACGTTAAAACCCGAGTGCAGTTCAAACTTCTATTTTTTTAATGCCGGCCTAGTTGTCTGTTGTGAAAAATGGTTCTCCCCATGGGAACAATGCATGCAGCTGCCTTTATAGAAAAGCACCGTTTGGGAGGGCACAACTGCCATTCATATATTCATAAAAGGAAGACCACATCTGATAAATTTGGTGAATGCTCTCAGTATGTTACTGAATCGATAAACAAGGGACAAAATCAACTGGGAGATAATTTATCTGGATTTCATAAAAGCTTTTAATCTTGGCCTGCAGAATAGATTGATCTGCAAAGACAAGAATGAATGGTATGGATTGATCGGTAGAGTCAGAAAGCACAGCAGAGGGAGAGAAGGAGGGAAATTAATTAAAAATTGGCCCTGTACAAGGCACTTTAATTGTCCAGAAAAGTGAGGCTGGGACTCCCAAGGCCAGCAGCTCAGTTTGAAACTGGGTGCCGTGATCTGCCTCACGCAATTTCAGTCATCATCTCAAGAAAGCACTTGAGATGCTCTGATTTGTGTCCTGCAGGTACTTGGAAAGGGCAGGCTAATGCAGAGGTTCCAGTGTCCCTCTTCTTTGCCTTCCTCACCAAAAGTGCTGTGTTGGTGGAAAACCTTTCTGGCCTGTGGCTTTCTGCATTTGCGTGAGGGTAGGAATCATTTATCCTGCAGATTCAACGGCCAGGAGCATGTATTTTTTAAAGGCACATTTTGAATGCATTCGTTTTGACGTTTGCTGATCATCAGCTGAGTAGGTAGAGCAAAACTTCTTCCAGGTGAATGGGTTCTTGAGCGAGTCAGTGAACCGTATCCCTCTGTGCCTGCTGTCGGGGAGGGCACACGGACATGACGGGCACCCCGTGGGTTGTGGTCCTCTCGGAGCCTGCACCATGAGTCTTTGAACGACAGAAAATACCTGCCGAGTGCAGGAAGTGCTTTGTGTCTGTCTAATGCACCGTCCTCTTCACAAGAAAACGCAGAAAGTAATTTTGCTGTATAGCTGTACAATTCTCTCTTTAAATAAAACATTTCAAGGGGCAAATTTTTGCCCCAGAATAACTTAGGGCTTTTTGCAAGGCATAAGGAAGACTCTACGTGTTGTTAGCTGGTGGTAGATGGGCAGTTTGGGTGTTTCTCTCCAGGTTCCACCTGTCACTGTAGAGCAAATAAAGTGCTGGGAGATCTTAGACAAAACGCTGTGTTACGGCGGGTGAGGATGGGGAGGCTGAAGTACCTGCCTGCATCTGTGCCCTTGGCTGCTGTTTGTGCGTGCAGGCTTTGCAGTCAAGTATATCATTATGTATTTTCAGAACGGAGAAGCATCCTTGTTTGAGGTGAACATCCGCTACATTGGAGGACTGTTGGCCACATACTACTTAACCGGAGAAGAGGTTTGTCTCAGCGGCTCTGCATGTCTCACACGGTCGCCAATAAAGAACTGAAAGGGTTCTCCAGCAGCTTTTCTCTGAGTATCAGATAATCCCTCCATAACAACTTGGCTAAACCTATCACTTTTATGAATATCGAAATGCCACTAATGTTCTTTTAATTAAGTCTCGCATAATTACCTTGCACACACCGTGCATGGCTCATTTGCAAAGATCTTTTCTCCCGTGGGCAATTCTAGCAAGACATGTTTTTGGTTGGACACATTGCTCCCCAGTGAAATGCCATTTGCAGTGATCTTTGTACTTGTTCCTTTGTATTCTAAACACACAACATTTCATCAAACATCATTCCAGATTCTGCCTCGGACTAAGGAGGGCGACCGATGAGCGGCAGGTGCTCCAGACTCTACCTGCACGGTCTCTCCGTAGCGGTAGTTCCTAAGATAAAGTGCCCTGGGGTAGAGAGGGGGTGGGTGACAACCTGCCGGGGCAGGGTACATGTATCCTGCCAGCTCGTGTAACAGTGGTACAGCTCCACAAATCTCCCCTCGCCCAGTCGGTGTGTGCTGGGTGGCACAGCCCCCCCTGGAGTGTGGTGGAGCAGCTGTTCAGCCCTGGCTAAAGCAGGCGGCTTCCACTTTCGTTCTTTCTCTCCAGCCCGGCAGAGGCCCGGGGCTTAATGCCATAATCTGTTTTATAATGTGACTGGACTGGAATTTTACAGCTGGCTGTGGAGAGATGAAGAGATTATTCCTTTGCCCTGAAAGTATAGGCAAGCAGAAACTCTGATTCAAAGGGGAGTTTTGTGAGGGAAGGAACTGGAAGACTGGCTCTTAAATGAGAGCTTAGCGCTCGTGCCGTACGCTGACCGTGGCTGGGTGCTGTCCACCCTAATGGGATGGGATGGCTCATCACTGCGGAGTGGCACCATTGATCCGTGGAGTCGCTGGAGCAGCTCTGTTACTTAAGTTGCATTTTAAATGAGTTCCAGGAGTGACTTCTCTCAGTGATTTCTCTCCAGGGAAAACTCTCAAAGACTCAGTGCCCCAACTCAGGGCCTGTCTCAGTCACAGCTTCAACAGGCTTCAAATCAACAGAGCAAAAAGAAACCACATTAAACCATAAAACTCCAGCAGCGACCTCTTGAAGTGCAGTCAGCAGCGATGCTCAGGGCAGTGCCAGTCAGTGTCACCAGGCTGAAAGGCAGAAATCAAATCCTTGTCTCTAGCTTTCCCTTCTGAACCAAAGCCCTACCTCCTTGGGAGTGTATCAAAGGTCTGCAAGCCCACAGGAGAGCTCAGGTTTCCTCAGTGCTGTATTTTTAGAGGAATAATTTCCTGCTTTCTGAGAACTACTGTGACAGCTTGAGCTGGTATGGAGGGGCTAGAGGTAAAAGGCTTGTGCTTTATCTCCTAAGTCACTTACTGGCTTCCCTTGATCAGGACTAATCTCTGGAGCAAAGATTAGTGCTTGTATCAGTTTGTCCCAAAATAATTGTGCATTGTGGCTTTGTGCTGCAAGCCACCGTAAGCTATAATTTGATTTGAAAGCCCAAAACTCAGGCATTAAAAATGGAAAAGGAGTAGCTTAGCCATGAAACCATGAATCCTTCCTGGAAAAGGGTTGCAAGTAAAAGATTGTTCGTTGGAAATCATGTATTTTGCAACAGGAGATGACACAAGCTGGACAAACCCGTGTTGTAAATCTAGCAGTGCTTCACCCTAGCAAGATTTCTTTCGATTTTGATTCAGCCGTTTCACCTCCTCATATCCTCTGCCAGCCTGGGCAAAGGGAAGAATTTGTCCCCAAACAGTACTCTTTGGATCAGTGAAATTTGGGATGTCTTGAGCTCTGCAGCTCTGGCTGTGCCCATCCCGGTTGAGGGTTTGGCGGGGGGGCTTGGGGCTGCTTTAGTGTAGATTTTCAGAGGACATTAAATGGGTACTGAAGCTCAGCATGACTTCAGGTTCAGATCTGTCGTGCAGTGGGCCTAAGGCAGCAGAATACCTGAAACTGTACATTCTTACGGTGCAGCGCTTTTAGTTTTCATAATGGTGTGTTTGTAAAAGAGGATTTGAAAGAATACAGTGTGACTGGTATTCACAAGCAGTCCATCGAATCTTTACCCTCTCTTCTTCTTTTAACAGGTGTTCAAGAGTAAAGCTCTGGAACTCGGAGAGAAACTTTTGCCAGCTTTTAACACCCCCACTGGTATCCCACGTGGCGTCATAAATCTGGGCAGGCAAGACACGCGTCCTTACAAGCATGTCATTTTATTACTGAATGTTTGTAAAAGACTGGGACTCAAGCAGGAACAGCAGCAGTTCCTCAGAGGTGCCCCCCTCTAGTGCAGATTCTCCGAGGTCATTTGTTTTGCCAACTCAAAACCAAGAGGTGCCTTGGCAGAGATCGCAGGTGCCTCAAGTTAAACCCAGCTGTGTTTTATTAATTTTGGGCTATCCGCAGTTTCTTCCTCTACCTCTTGGCAGGACTCCCTGCTGCAATAGCATTTCCCTCACTCTCATTTTCTTTGAAAGGTTATTTGTAGTCTGCACGTAGCATGCGGTCCTCTCTGTATTTTTGCAGTGTGCCCAACTAGATGCATGTGAATTTATCCAGGCTTCATATTTGGAAAAATTGGGAAGGGAACTGGATGAGACTGGCTGACAGTTTCACTGCTAGAAAGGGGGAATATACAGATCCTTTAGTTTGCTTCCTGCCAGCAGCGCTCAGCCAGGTGTGTATCCTTCACTGGCGTTTCATGTCAGGTAGGTGGTGTTCTCATGCTGGAGGGGAGCTTTGAGGCAGCTGGGTTAAATACCTTGTTGGAGGTCTCTCTGCAGACCTGGAGGCTGGACTCCCGGTCTCTGATTCTTGCTGTTAGTGTTCCCTGCCAATAAGGGCTCATTTTGATGCCTACAAACAAATCCCCCAGGGTAAAAGCTGCATGCCGGCTGAAACAGAGATAGTGGGAAATGTGGATTAGCAAAAGCTTTTCATCCTCACCTCTTGCAAAACTCGGAGCAGCAGCCATGAAAATCATTATTCATCTCTTAGCCCAAATCTCCTGTTTGGCTCGTGTCTCTGTGAAGTGCAAGACATTCGAATGTTTGGCTCACGCTGATCCACTGCTCAGATATCGCTGTCACCCTTCGGTTGTCTTACCTGCACGTGATCCCAGTGAAAATTTGAGCCACCATCACGACTTGGATTATCTCTCTTTACAGAAGAGACATTCTGCTTCCTCTGTGGCTGTTACAGACTCGGCATAGACTAACCTTTCACCAAAATGCCAAACCCTCCCCTGCCCTTTGTGAAGACAGTTGAAACAGACTCTGTGTGCCTAGACATTCCCAAAATTTTTTACTGGTGACCTTGACTAAGAGCAAAGAAAATCAAAATAACACTGAGCCCACAACCCAGAGCCGGTGTTACTGGCTTGAGCTCTGGCTTCAGGGCCATGGAACGGCTGTGAGGGCTCGGAGAATCAATTGATTTAGGAGCAGGGATGGAGTGAGCTAAATCCGTAGTCTGACTACTGCAGGAACGTGATGAACAGCCGAAGGCTGTAAACCCAAAGGGGAAGGGAGTTGTTCAGTGTGAGATAGCGGGTGGAAGTGGAAGCAGAGCGAGGTGATGCCCTGAGAGCAGCTGACCCAAACGTCAAGGCCAAACCTAAGCCTGTAAGAGTTCTGCAAGGAGGAATTCTCTCCCCAGTTCTACTTTTGCAAGTCTGTGCTAATTCCAGAGAGACCTCGTCGTCTCAAAAGGAGGAGAGTCTTGCAGCATGTGTAGGCTTTTGTTGGTGGTAGCTTGGGGGTGGATTAAGAATGGCATTCAGAAATTTGAAGCAAAAGCTGGCCTGAAGTCAATTCTCCGTATACGTTTCTGAGGACCCGGGAACGACGACCCCTCCGCCCCAGCTCTGCCTGTAGCCAACTGGCTTTATCTCTTCCTATCACCTCCCACCACCTTTTCCTCTTGTGTCCCCTCTCCGCTGATGTGCTTCCCTGTGGCCTTCTGTTTCCACAGGCACTGTATCATACTGCACACAGGCTTGTTTTCCATCCTGCTGCTCCAACTGCCACGTTGTCTGCCAGGTCCCGGAGCACGCCGTCTTCTCAAGCTGCTGCTCTGCGCTCCCTGCCTGTGTGTTGCACTCTGGTTTCTCTCCTGATGCCTCATGTTTCGGGTCCCTGGGCCCTGACTGCCTTCACATCTCCCCTAAACCCTCTGCACCTCCAGGTTTTCCCTCATCATCCTCTCCTGGTCTCTCTCTTGCCTTGGCACTGCTTTGCTGCTTTGGATCTCTGTGAGCGAGGGAGATGATACAGGCATTTTCAGTCCGTGCCTGCAGTGGACAGTGTTTAAGGAAGACCCAGTTATCTGGGGGATAAAGAGGGCTCTGGGCATTTTCTTTTGTCTTGGAGACCAAGGTCCCTTCAATGGTAGTTTCCTCTGAGATGCTATAGAACAGGGCAGCTGTGAAGACCCAGTTTGTCCAGTCTGTAAAGCTGGTAAAATGTTTTCCTGCAGAGGGTCATTTCAGGCTGCTCTTTAACCCAGGGACACATTGCAGCCGTACTCTCCTTCCTCCAAACCACCTCCCCCTGAGTTTTACTGTGATTTGTAACGCAGGGCTTGGGTTCCCAGCAGCACGGTCCTTGCCTGGCCTCATGTTTGGGCTGGAAGCTCCTGGGAGGAGGTTGTGTTGGCCACTGTGACCCCACGTAGCTGCTGCCACAACAAACACAGCCCCATTTGGCTGCTTCCAAGCACTCCTCATTTGAACTAGCTCAGAAGGCAGTTTCTGTTTGTGAGATCGTATTTGTTACAATGTCCCTTCAGTGCAGTAAATAAAGAAAAAGTAATTGACTCTTTATAGATATGAGAACACTGTGGGATTGTTTAGCACACCCATCCCAGGGCCAGCTGCTGCCAGGTTCAGCTGATGGGCCCAGTGTGATCTTAATACCAGCATTAACTGGGCAGACTGGAGAACCTTTGCCTGCACGGGGAGATTTCTGCCATAACCTCCCCGTGTTATTGGGGTACCCATTTTAGCCACACGTAGTGTTTTCCGATGAAAAGCCGGTGATGGAGCCTCCTGACAGTTCGCAGGGAAGGCTGACGTTTGGCAGTGACTGAGCAATTTGGAACAGGCAGAACATACTGCTTATGTCTGGACTCCAGACTCCTTTTGTCTGGAGGCAAAACAAACAGCTCTGGACCTGAAATGGTTTTCCGTATATCACATGGAGGGGAAACTTCCCCCCTCCGCCCCCTCCAGAGAGATCATTAGTTTTAGCCTTCTGTAAACAACAGAAACCCTTTTCTTCTAATAGCCAAGCTTTCAAACGCCATCTAGTGTTACCCGCCCCCGTCACTGCAGACTCGTTCCCTCATCAGTATCGCTCGCAGAGACGTGAAAATCAAAGGCACGTCACTTCTGAGATGCCTGGGCCAGAACCTGCAGAACCTGTTTTGGGACCAAGGGTGAGGGATATAGGCGTGAGGGAGAGAAGCAATGCCCTCCTCATCCCCAGAATTGACTCCTTCATTTACTTCAGTGTGAGATGCCCTCGCCGAGCTTCCCTGGGCCAGAACCTGCAGAGCCTGTTTTGGGACCAAGGGTGAGGGATATAGGCGTGAGGGAGAGAAGCAATGCCCTCCTCATCCCCAGAATTGACTCCTTCATTTACTTCAGTGCTGATTTCTCTCTTTGCATGGATTTTGCAGGGTAAGAGAAGACAAACTGAAACTCAGAAGGGATCCCAGTACATCGAAAGTAGGGATGGAGGCACTTTGTCTTCTTCAGACAAGCGTTGGCCACCTTCTGTAGGCCCTCCTCTTCTTGCAAGGCACATGAGATGAGCACCAGCAGGGTGTTTTCAGTCAGATTTGACCTGTGCAGATGTTAAAATTCCCCTTGGCTTCTCATTTGCCCAGTGGCATCTTCCCCTAGCGCTGATGGTGCTGTATGCATTAGCCCCCTGCAAGCGAGCCTGCGCAGGGAACGGCAGTGTTAGCTGCACATGAAGAGCGTGAGAACTTGTTGAAACAAGGTGCTTGGGGACAGGCTGGATTCTCCATCGATAGCTGCCTAGTTGGACCTGTGGGACATCTGAGATGCAGGAGTTCAGCCCATGCTACTTACAGACGCGTTTTATCCCGAGGTGTCTTGCGTAGAGCAGGTTCTTCCCAAGTTTGCTTTAAGCTGATCTGTTTGAGAGGAATTACTCTCCCACAAGAAACAGTTCCTCAGTACATGTAGTATGGTGTTTGCCCTATCCTAAACAATCCTCTGTAGAACTACTTCTCCATCCCACTAGAACTGTTCCATGTGAGAGTCCTAAAAGTCTGTGTTTGTCCTTTACACAGCCCCTGTTGAGACCTGGTGTGCACACAGCGAAGGCGGGATCTGCACGGGGGCAGTGGGGGGGACCTCAGGCTTTGGCTGTGTTTTCCTGACAATGAAGGCTCCTTTTCTCTCCTTGTAGCGGCATGAGTTGGAGTTGGGGTTGGGCATCTGCCGGAAGCAGCATCTTAGCAGAATTTGGTACCTTGCACTTAGAATTCCTGCACCTCTCGGAGCTCTCTGGCAACCCGGTGTTCGCAGAAAAGGCAAGTACTTCCCAAATGGGTCTCTTCATGCTCCTGGGATCAGTGCCAGAGCAGAGCAGTGCTGTGATCTGCCTGCAGCGACAGCATAGCAGCCAAATATTCCTTCTCCCCAGTGCCCTACAACTCCCCAGAGGAGAAACCTTCCTGGGTGGGACAGGCCTCAGAGCATCCTGGGCACCAGCTCACGGAAAAGGTCACAGTGAGCTCCTCCGGTAGATCCCATCACACCGAGAGGTCTTGGAAGGCAGCTACCCCAGAGTTTTCTTTGGCCATTTATATTTTCCATAGCCCCTTCACCTGCCTCTCCATCACTTGAGAGGAGGTGTTTTTCCCAGTGTCATGTGAAGTTGTAGCAAAAACTTCCTCAGACAGAACAAAACCATCTGTTGGATGCAGGCTGCAAAGATACTTGTTCATTCTGATACCCTAATAGTAGTGCTTTGTACTTGCAGACCTTTTTTACTCTAAACAGGCATTAAATGTTATGCTCCAGCCAGCAAGATTTCTGCTGAGGTTTCTTGTGGAGGAAAGGCCTGACAGTTGACGTATTGGATTCCTTTTGTGTAACTTGTAACTGAAAATCTATTAATATTATACATTACCTTGAGCTTTTTTTTTCCAGAAGTGATCTTGTAGTGCATGTGAGAGCAACTTAATAAATGCTGTTGGACACCAGCAAGTCATTAGCCTTCGCTGCACGTCCCTGAGGAACCAGCTTTGAGGGAGACAAATTGTTCCAGTTAGAATCCAAACTGCCCCCATGAGCCCGAAGGAAATGGGGCCTGTCTGGAGTCCCACAGTGGGATGAAAACAGACAGTGGTTCTAGGATTGCCAATAAAACGGCGCTTTTCCAGAATATTTCCGGTGCAGGTCTGCCAGTTGTGAAACAAGAAGAGAATTTGAAGAAGAGCCAGGAAGGAAAGAGAAGGAAGAACTAGGAGAGCAAAATGGAGAATAGGGTGGAGTGTATGGAAAGCAGTAGGGGTGGGGTGAGCAAGAGGAATGTCGCAGGGGTTGAGCAGGAGAGGAAGGGAGGGGGTGAAGGAAAACTACAAACCCAGGAAGGGGTAGGGAAGATAAAGACAGCCTGGTCATTTGAAATAAAGGAGACAAGCTAAAGATTCCTGAGGACAGTGATAATGACAAATTGATCAGAGGAAGGCTGAGGAGGACCAGTAAAGGGACCAGTGGTATGGAAAGAAAATGTGTGCGAAGGAAATGAAGGGGCCGGGGGTGGAGAGACAAGCACTGAAAGCGCAAGGGCAAGAAGTGGCACCGTTAAAAACCAGAGCTGCATCCATATTCCAGGTTTAAACTGGCATGTTGAGCCAGGGTCAAGGCTGTTACCCCAGCCTGATGTTTTCCTCTTTGCCCCCTAAGCCCATAGAGGAGTAAGGGCAGAACCTTTCTGACTCCCCAGAGCTGAGCATGCCTGGTGTGAGCCACAGAAAACGGATCGCGTACATCCTAACCCCCCCTGGGAGAAAAAATGTAGGATGGCGTGGGCTCAAACAGCCCATCCTGGGGGAAATTACTTCAGAGGAACAGATCAACTCATTAACTTGCAGCTTGGGACTTGTGTGATTTTAGCAAGAATCAAGTCCATCTGTGTCTTTTATTCAAACATGTCATTAATATGCCGTGCTACTAAACTTCAGTAAATATTATGCAGCCTGACGACTCACTTGGAAGGGCCGACTTAAGGCAGTAGCCAGCTTTTGGCGTACAAATTGTCTAATTTTGTAAAAGGTTTAGAATGTATTAGCTGCTCTGTAGTTTATAATAGAATATTTATGCTGCATACCATTTAACTCGGTCCCTTTTGGGAAAGGCCTGTTGGATTTAATGGGGGCGAAACCAAGGGAGGTTTTAGAGAATAAGTACAGCTGTTCTAGCATATTAAAGGAGCTGTCTGTTGTTGAAATTAAAGGCCCCAGTTCATCATGTTAAGTGACCACATGGTAAATTTTAAGTACTGTGTGAGTGACTCATCCCTGCCACTCCCTTCCCCTTGGATCATGGAAAAAATCACCCTCTGCATCTCACACATTTCCACCCAGATCCTCAGGATTGCTTCTGGACCACTGTTAGCAAACTGCTAGCTGAACCGGGGCCTGGCAGAGCTTTTAGAATCATTTCTAAAATCCCACAGAGCTGGATAAAGATTGTGCTGAGGAGTCCAGCAGGAACGTTTCTCCGTAACAGCTCTCTCACTGGACAGCCGTGTCCTGGGGTTCTGCTTGTGTGGTGATTCACGAGGCTACAGGCTGCTGTGCTTGTTCAGCCAGGGATCAGCTCTGATGAATTACAGACTTCTCGGTGACAGTGCAAAACCGTCGGCTGTTTCAGCAGAGGAGTAACATAGTTCTTGTCTCTCATCTCTCCTAGGTGATGAACATCCGCAAAGTCCTCAACAGAGTTGAGAAGCCACAGGGCCTTTATCCCAACTTTCTGAGCCCGGTGACAGGGAACTGGGTGCAGCGTAGGTATCGCTCTCCGTTCAGAGCCCTGCCTGGAGCATTTCAGTCTTTCCATTATTCTTTGGGAAGCAATAGCAACTGTCAGAGCAGCAAGCCAAGGAAATGTCTTGTCAGGCAGCCCGTTATACATGTGATTAGATAATGCAACCCGATTTGTAAGATGCAATACAGTAATTGTACACTTATTCCATCAGCCTTGTTTCCAGCTGGATGTCTCACCTCCAGAGAGAATTAGGGCCTCTCTTCCACAGGGGAGGATAATGGTACATGGTTCATCACACAGGTATTAGAAATCAGCACATCTCTTTAAGATCTCATCCCGCAGTCATCACATAGCCCACAGACCTCCTTGGGAGCTGCACATGAAGGCTGCGAGCAGAAGCACATTGTGATTTACTTCCCGAGTGTGCTGCCGCAAGTAAGGAACCACCCGGAGAGGCAGAGGGCTTGCAGAGTCTCGGATCCCCTGATGTAGGGTCTAGGGGTGCGTTCTCCCGGGTGCGTTCATGTACCTGTCACCGTGGTACCTCTGCGAGGTGCAGCGCTGGAAGGGTGAGACAAGGACGTGTTCTTTCCTCTTGTTGGGAGCCCAACACTGAAGGCGTGGGCGTTAAACAGGTACTGCTCTGCTGCAGAAGGGGAGCAACAACCAGGAAAGGGTTGGAAAAGAGCAGGGAAATATCAGGAGCAGTGTACCCAGGGAAAGATTTCCTTTCCTGCTTTACACACACCTCCTTCCTTACCCAGAGCAGGGGCTGTACCCCTCTTTTTGTGCCACCAAAGGGCAGAAGCTTGGCCTCTGGCAGGAGCATGAGAGGCGGCTACTGCTGCTGTGCCCCAGATCTCTGACCTCAACTTCCCGCTCCGGTAAGGATTTGCTTGTTTTGGCAAAGGAGAGTTGCTGGATTATGTGTTACTCTGTCAAAGGAAAGATAAGTCTCTTTTGCAGAAGCTGTTTTTAAGCTGTCAGTGGATTACATTTATATTGTTTAACCAGTTTTCTTTGAGGCATTGCATTACCTGGTGTCCCCGTGTGTTGTTGCACTGTTTGCTCTGCTGGATCGCTCCAGACCTTTCTAACTGCTGTGCTGATAGCTCTGATTGCAACTGACAGGCGGTTGCATGGCTGCCATCACCTGAGAGAGTGAGAGCACTAGCCCTGAGCAATCCCTGACCTTTAACTGCCACATCATCACCTCTAATGGTAATTAAGAGGGCTTGGCTTGAATGTTGTCCCAACCAAGCATCTTGGATGGCTGCAGTTGTGCCGTTAAACCAGAGCTGTCCTTCGGTGCCACGAGGAAAGAAAACAGGCTTCTGTGTTTGTCCCATTAATTGATCTTTCAGAGCTATCCCATCCTTCTGTAGGCAGTTCAGCTTCCCCTCCACATTTGTCTCTGCAGAGCTGTTGCAGTCTGTTGTGCTTGCAAAGCTAATCTCCCTTCCCCTACTGCACCCCTGAGGTGCCATTGTCTTTAGGTTATTCCCAACTGGCAGCCGTACCGCACATTTTCCCAGACACAGGCATTCATTCTGCCTGTTCGTTGGCGCTGGGAGGGGAGGTAGTGCCTGTCTGTTGCCATAACTGATGGGTACAGAGTCTTTGGGAAGCTGAAGAGCTGTGCTCTTAATTCAGATGGTTAAAGCACTCCGCTTGGGACTCAGTGTTCATCTGCCGCTAATTTAATTCTATTTATGTCTGCAAATTTTACTTCATTGTACTGACCTGCTCCCGCCCCTGGCTGACTTACAGAGGTGCCTGTTGCTGGTTCTCAGAGCTTATTAAAAGTAGGCTCTGATTACTCCTAGATCGTCACGTCACGAGGGCAGCTCATGGCACAGGAGGTTTGTGGCAGTCGCTCATAATACGACCTTGTGGTCTGAATCCGTATGCGGGTGAGGGAAAAGGCTGATGAGCCTCTTCTGCATCTCCAACGCTGCTCCTGAGAAACAGATTAGGAGCAAAGCAGGGAGGCAGCTGCAGCCTGCCACGAAGATGTTCCCCATAGGTGCCAGGCTCTCATTTTCTCTCTTGTCATTACAGCTCTTGGCGGGAAGCTGTTTGTCTTGGAATTGCTGTGATTTTCTTAAAAGGTGTATCTTTGACCTGGCTGAATGAGCAGATCTTCTAAATGAAGAGGCAGTGCTGTACCTCTTCTGAGTGCAGTTGTTACCTTTAGAAAATTAAAGCACGGTCCCCTGCTGAAATAAGAGATTTGTTTATGCAGAGCGCCTAGGAGGCAAATACTGGCAAAGCTGATGCCATATGGAAAGCAATTATGTACCAGAGCTCCTGCTTTGGTGATTTTATGAATGACACACTTAGGATCACAGAGCCTCTCTTTGAAGACAGGCTGTGCAGCCGGTGTTTGCAAATAGTCTGTCCTCTTTTTTTTTTTTTTCCTCCTGAATTCATGCGTCTAATCTCATTGTTTTGCTATGGATTATTCCGTGGATCATTGGACACACTGTGTCAGGGATATTTGCTCTTCAGGTCAGGAAAATGCATGGCTGTTGATCTCTTCTGTTGGTAGGATTTAGCGTTTAGAATAAGCCTCAGGACTTTATGTATGTACAGTGAAAGGGGAAATAAAAAGCAGAACGGCTAACTCTGCAAACCCTGCTGCATCTGCTTACATTTAAAATGAGGGTGCGAGCAGACACAGAGGTGGACGCTGTTAATTAACAGGGATGGTTCAGCTGACGGTGGGTAATCTGTCTTGCTCTCCTAAGAAGGGGAGTATTTGGCTGCTGGAAAGGATGAATGCTGCTTTCCCCCTGTGGTGTAGTTTAAAGATATAAATCCATCCAGCAGTTCCCCCCAGGCAGAAACCTGCAGCTGTCGTGCCGGTTTCACAGTGCAATTCTTTAGCATCCTCCTCTCCAGTAAGGTCACAGCTTTGTGTACTCTGAACAGATAGCCTTGAAAATCCGATTGCTGCAGAAGAAAATATTCAGTGCACATCCTTGTACCTGACTTTATCATTTTAATACGCCGACAACCCCAGCCTTCCCCAGGGTAGAGTCCCACCATGAGCCAGGAATACAAATGGCACGATCGAGAGGTCCCTGCAGCAGCCCCTTGCCGGCAGCTCTGTGTGATCCAGCCTGCATTCCGCCTTTCCCGAGGCAGGGAGGCAGCACCCAGAGGCTTCATATAGGTGGAGATCTATGAATACCTGCCACTGCTTTTGGTTTATGAGGCTGGGATTTATGATGATTGCTTCATAAACAGGAAGCATCTTTAAGTTACCGTATAAATAACTGTTGCAAAATAAGACCTCTGAATAGTTTTGGTAAGGCATACCAATGCTGTGTCAAATGACAGAACATTTTTCTTCTGATTGCACTTTCCACCTTTCTTCCTCTTTTGAAAAAGAAATGCTGCGAGCTCTCCCCAGGAAACTGGAAAAAGGAAGGAAAGAACAAGGGCATTAAATAGGACATGGTTGGTTGCTCTTTGTAAAGCGACTGCTCATTGTGTATCATGAACCTGAAGTTCTTTTCTGGCTTTCCCACTACAGACCACGTCTCCATTGGGGGGCTCGGGGACAGCTTTTATGAATATCTCATCAAATCTTGGCTGATGTCAGATAAGAAAGACTCTGAAGCTAAAAGGATGTACGACGATGCGCTGGAGGTAAGGAGCAGGTTGCTGCTCTGTATTTGTTCAGGGGGGACATTGTTCATCAGAATGTTTCAGACAAAAATGTCTTTGATCTGGGGTTATCGTTGGTATTCACTCCTGTGCACTAAGCACTTAGTAAGTAAGTTTTACTTACTGTCCACTAACTATCTTGAAATCCTGATTTGCATCCCTTCAGGCCATAGAAAAGCATTTGGTCAAAAAATCTGCTGGAGGATTGACCTACATTGCTGAATGGAGGGGTGGCATCTTGGATCACAAAATGGGCCACTTGGCTTGCTTCTCTGGGGGCATGATAGCCCTGGGAGCTGAACACGCTGGAGAAGACAGGAAGCAACATTACCTGGATCTCGCTGGAGAAATAACAAACACGTGTCACGAGTCTTACGCACGCTCAGGTAAACCCGCCGGCTGCCTAGACAGTGTGAGGGATCGCCCGCAGCCGTAGAGACTCAGCTGTGTGGGCAGAGGTTTGCAGTAGGGTGTGTTGTGCTTCAGCAGCATCTGCACCCCCCGTGTGATTTTCGCTTGCCCTTTCCAGGGTATCTAGAAGAGAAAGCAGTATGTTGGACATAGCGGACAGCTGGAGCCAAGGAACAGGCAGATCCTGTGGTAGCGTTGGGAAATGAACCCAGAGCTGAATCCTAGTCCCACCTCCCAGTCACAGAACTAGCCTTCTCCCAACAGGACTATAGTTTGAGTCTGGCCTTTCACATCCCTTTGCAGACAAGAAGGAGACATTAACAGAGATTAATGGCAAGGTGTCCCACTGCGTGGAGCAGAGCAGCTGAGAAGAGTGGTGGAGACCTGCAGCTGCTCTGGTAGGAACCCAAACATGAAGTTACTCCACCTATCCTGGCTGTCTGAGCTGAGGCTGGCTAAGTCTTCCTGTTTCACAAGTCCAGTAAGATTTGTTTCACCACCCAGTGTGCTTCTCAGCGCTTTGGGAGAGCAGTGGCTGGTGATGAATGAGAGGCTGGGCGAGTTCTCTGCCTGCAGGGCTTTCAGCAGCGTGGACACCGCTGCTTTCTTGGTAGGCATCTCTCAGCTCTTTGCGGCAGCGAAGCAGCAGTCTGCTTTCCAGGACCTTGTCAAACACAGGTCTGGCTGCACTAACTGTTCCCAAAGAATGCTTCACACTTTCACCACGTTAGCAAGCCCCTCCTGGCAGCCGGTGTCCAGCACATTTGCCCAATAAACTTCAAACTAACCTGAAATGCCGCTGCTTTCTTGGTAGGCATCTCTCAGCTCTTTGCGGCAGCGAAGCAGCAGTCTGCTTTCCAGGACCTTGTCAA
This sequence comes from Eurypyga helias, assembly GCF_000690775.1. Taxonomy (NCBI): domain Eukaryota; kingdom Metazoa; phylum Chordata; class Aves; order Eurypygiformes; family Eurypygidae; genus Eurypyga; species Eurypyga helias. Next base: position 58,964 of record NW_010257149.1, read on the forward strand.
ACACAGGTCTGGCTGCACTAACTGTTCCCAAAGAATGCTTCACACTTTCACCACGTTAGCAAGCCCCTCCTGGCAGCCGGTGTCCAGCACATTTGCCCAATAAACTTCAAACTAACCTGAAATGATGTTTGCAAATAACTTCCCACACACACACACCCCCTTACAGAACTAAACCAAGTCACCCGAACTAATAACGCTCTGGTTGTGAGTGCCTGGAGCCAATTTTCACCTTCAGCAATCTCCATCGGCATGGAAAGGGCAGCAGCGAGCCTCCCCACGCTGCTTACGGCGCTGTCATTTCAGCACGCTCATTGTTTTGCAGAGAATGTCTGTGCATGTCTCCCTGGCTCACAGCAAATGGTCCAGCTAGAGAACACTGTTAGATCCCCCTGCAGACAGGAGGGCCCAGGGGAGGTGTGCACAATAGTTAGAGAAATAAGATGACTCCCTGAAACTTGTGGTAGACACATGGGTGCAGCAGGAGAAACCTTTTCATCATCATAAGCAACCTCTGTGCTATTTCTTTCAAGTAGGGAGAGGGTTGGTGTGGGAAGTAGGGATCTGAGTGCTAGCTAATGCATGCAGGAGGTCGAGATTCTCATGTAAGGGATGCTCAGACCCAGCTACTCCTAATGCCTTATTTATAAAATACCAGTGAGATTGGTTAAGCCTTCCCCATCATCCTGATGTCTCTGCTAGAGGCTGCTAGTGGACCAGAAGGAAAGGCAGAAGAAGGGATGGCAGGTCCCAGGTACCGCTTCTTACGGCCTCCCTGCTGTAGTCAGGCTGGTGGACTGGTAATGGTGAAACACCACCCTGCCTGGGAGCAGTGTGTCAGTGTCTCTGTGATGGCAGCCTCAGCTGCATGGCTACGTCTTCCTTTGTGTGTTCTCATCGAAGCGTTACGACAGCATCGGCCTCTCTGTTCTGCCTCGTCTGGGTTGGGAGCGAGTCTTCAGTGAGGAACTCTGCCTGCAGGGTAGGGGCAGTGCAGTTCCTAGGAGCACAGAGCCCAGCAAAAGTGCTGGGACACGGGGGAGGTTTGTACCTGCTCTCTCCACGCTCAAATCCGGTCCGAGTCGGTGTTTTGTCAGCGGTATCCACCTTACCCTCCCCGAGACAGTACCCAGACGTACCACAGACTGAGCAAACCTGGGGCAGCAGCGGGCACAGCTCCTGCGCCCTGCGGAGTTGCCCCGGCTTTGACATCAGCTCTGAGGTTGACCTGCTGCACAGGCATGGCTGATCTGCTCGTCTGCCCTCACGCAGGCCTTAGTGAAACAGCAGCAGCCTGAGCAGCATACAAGCACCTGGACACACTGTTTACTCGCTTTCTCCTCAAACTCATCATGGCATGTGTGATTATTGTCTAGATACCAAACTCGGTCCCGAAGCCTTTCGTTTTGATGCTGGAACTGAAGCCATGGCAACCAGACTCAGCGAGCGCTACTACATCCTACGTCCAGAAGTGGTGGAAAGCTACATGTACATGTGGCGGCTGACACACAATCCCAAGTACAGGCAGTGGGGCTGGGAGGTTGTGAAGGTACGGTTGGACGATTCGCGGGGATAAATCTTACGGGCCACTGGATTCTTGCAGAAATCTTTCCTTCAGTCAATAAAAAGAGCAGAAATTATTTAAATTGTGTTAGCTCATGCAATAGCCCCTTGGCTGCTGCCCCACATCCTAGCAGAGGCTGCCTTTCGGTGGCAGAACTCTTATTTGTCTGCCGCCCTGGAAAAGAGGCTCCGCAAACAGCTGGTGTTGCCACTTGAGATCTGGTTTCGCTGTGTGTCTAACGTCAAGGTCGATCAATCAACTAACTTAGGTGGTTTATGTTTCTTCTGCTATTTCATTAGAACTAGCTTTATTCCCAGAGTCTGGAGTAATCACCACACTCTTCACAGAAAGACAGAGGCTACTCTAAACCTGGGATTTGATTTATAAAGCTGACTTGTAATGCAACTGATGATGATTAATGAGTTACTCCATGCTGTTGTGTGTTACTGAGGTTTCTTGTCCTTTCTCAGGCCCTGGAAAAACATTGTAGGGTAGAAGCTGGTTTTTCTGGCATCCGAGATGTTTACACCACAACCCCGACCCATGACAACATGCAACAGAGTTTTTTCCTTGCGGAGACTCTGAAGTAAGTATCGCAGAGTAGCTTAATTCCTGCAGCACCAACGCTCTCATCTGCTTAATGAGTCTCTAATAATAAGGGGGAAGTCTTATCCTCTGCGGGGAAAACTGGGTACGGCTGTGGGTGCTGCAAAGCTTTGGTAGTTTCCTCCTGTAGAACCACCGCTGCCGTGGGCACCCTCGAGGTTCCTGCTCCTGTGCGGGAGTCAAAGGACTCCTCCTGTGATTTAGAGCTGTTCTCAGTGGGAGGCTCTGAGTGCTGAGCTCCCTTTAACGTGGCTCGTTAGCCGTCTCCTTTGCCAGGTTCATCTCCTGCATAGAGGAGGCGTGACTGTGGCCTGAACTTGCTGCCCCTTGGTAGCATGAGCTGATGTTCGCGGGGTGGCTGAGCGCAGGTGCCCAATGCCGATCGCTGGTAGCATGAGCTGATGTTCGCAGGGTGGCTGAGCGCAGGTGCCCAATCCCGTTTTGCCACCTTTGCACCACGGGTGGTGGTTTCCAGCAGGAGATTGAGGCAGGGAGTCGGGAAACGTGTCACCATAAACCATGGCAGCCCCCATCACAGTCCTGCTAATGGTGCTTGCTACTGCGTGCTTGGGGTCTCGCGTGAGTTCCCTTTCATCTCCCTTTGTGTCCATCTTTTCCCACCCACCCTTGCCTTACGGCTCCAGGTACCTCTATCTTCTGTTCTGTGAAGATGACGTGCTCTCCCTGGACGACTGGGTGTTCAACACAGAGGCTCACCCCCTGCCAGTCAACCACACGAACTTTAAAGCGAGTGCGCGGTGGTGAGGCCGCTGCTTCTGCACCGTCGGCGGGTCGTTGCCTTTCCTTTCCATTAAAGGAATTTGCGATGTTCCTAAAATGGTATTTTGGGGCACTAGTCCAATTCCGGACAGTATTATATTGGGAAGATGAAACCATGACGTAAGCACCTTCTTTTCCTCTGTGAGGAGCTCTATTAGGCTGATAAGGAGATGTTTATTCTGGGCCATATTGTACACAGTTCATAGACATTCCTTTATACAGAGAATTTATATGAAATCACTGACTTTGCTTTCTAGTGGCCAAAGGTCTGGAAGTTTGCCATAAAATAGACTTCACACACACACATCCTCCTTTGTTTTTCTGTTTCATTTTTGCCTTTTATATACTCGTGGATTTATCACCTTTCTAATGAACAGTTTTCAGTATACTGTGCTTTCTAGGTGGTAGGTTTTCTAGGCTCTTTAGGAAGGACGGGATAGGAGAAGGAGGAAGGGAAGTTGCCCTTTATGTGAGATTGCAGCATGGAGCTCTGCCTGGGGCGGGATGAGGAGCTGACTGAGAGCTTACGGGGTAGGAATAAAGACCCATAAAGGTGACAGTATAGTGGGTGTCTGCTATAGACCCCCTAAACAAGAGGATCAGGCCTCCTGCAGGCAGATAGGAGCAGCCTCAGGTTTGGATTTGCAGGCCCTGGTCCTCATGGGGGACTTCAGCCACCCCGATATCTGCTGGAGGGACAACACAGCAGGACATACACAATCCAGGAGGTTCCGTGAGTGGATTGATGACGGCTTCCTCCTCCAAGTGGCAGAGGAGCCAACAAAGACCTGCTCTGCTCAACCTCACGCACACCAACAAGCAGGGGCTTACTAGGGATGTGGAGATCAAAGGCAGCTTTGGCTGCAGTGGCCATGGGATGGTGGAGTTCAGGATCCCGAGGTCAGGAAGGAGGGTGAAAAGCAAGGACACAACCCTGAACTTCAGGAGAGCAGACTTTGACCTCTTCAAAGATCTGCTTGGAAGAGTCCTGTGGGATAAGACCCTGGAGGGAAGAGAGGCCTGAGAAAGCCAGTGATTCAAGAATCATGTCCTCAAAGCTCAAGAGAGGTCCATTCCAATGAGCAGGAAGTCAGGCAAAAATTCCAGGAGGCCTGTGTGGATGAGCAGAGAACTCCTAGCCAAACTCAGACACAAAAAGGAAGCATAGAGGATGGAAGCAAGGATGGGTCACCTGGGAGGACTCCAGAAACATTCTCTGAGCACCCAGGGCTGACATTAGGAAAGCTAAAACCCACATGGGGTTGAATTCATCCAGGAATATCAAAGACAACAAGAAGAGCTTGTGTAGGAACATAAGCGACAAAAGGAAAGACTGGGAAAATGTGGGCCCACTGCTCAACAAGACACGGGACCTGGTTACACAGGACATGGAAGAGGTTGAAATGCCAAATGTTGCCTTTGCCTCAGACTTTACTAGCAAGACCAGCCCTCAGGAATCCCAGGTTCCACAGGCCAGGGAGGAAGGCTGGAGCAAGGAAGATGTACCCTGGGTGGAAGAGGATCAGGTCAGGGAGTATTTAAGCAAACTGGACGTACATAAATCCATGGGCCTTGAAGGGATGTGCCCACAGGTGCTGAGGGAGCTGGCAGGTGTCAGTGCAAGGCCATGCTCCGTAATCTTTGATCCATCATGGTGACTGGGAGACGGGCCGGAAGACTGGAGTAAAGCAAATGTCACTCCTGTCTTCAGGAATGAGGACTTAGGGAACTATAGGCTTGTGAGCCTCACCTCAATCCCTGGAAAGGTGATGAAGCAGCTAATCCTGGAAACCATTCCAGGCACATGAACGACCAAGAATTCTCCAGGCGTAGCCAGCGTGGCTGCACCAAGGGGAAGTCACGCTTGACCAACCTGAGGAACTCCTACGATGAGGGGACTGGCCGGGTAGGTGAGGGGGGAGCAGCAGATATTGTCCACCTGGGCTTCAGGAAACCCTCTGAGACTGTCCTAGGAGACGGTCGATGCATGGGGTGGGCGAGCAGACGGCGAGGTGGGCTGACAGCTGGCTGCCTGCATGGGCATGGAGGTGGTGATCAGCGGCACCAAGTCTAGTTAGAGGCCAGTAACTAGCAGGGCACCCCGGGGATCAGTACTGGTTCCAGTCTACGTTAACATCCTCATTCAGAAGCGCCCCCTCAGCAAGTTTACTGAGACACAAAGCGAGGAGGGGTGGGTGATATGCCAGAGAGTGGTGCTGCCGTCGCGATGGGCCTCTGGGGAAGCGATCTGATGAGAACCTAGTGAAGCTCAGTAAGCAGAAGTGCAGAGTCCTGCACAGGAAGGACCAACCCCATGCACCAACATGTGCTGGGCAGGAACACCTTGGGGTCCTGCGGACACCAAACTGACCATGAGCCGGTGACGGGCCCGTGCTGCGCAGGTGGCTGATGGTGTCCTGGGCTGCACCAGATAAAGCATTGCCAGCAGGG
>NW_010257149.1:64548-71115 GCF_000690775.1 Eurypyga helias
AGTTCGGGGCTCCCCAGTGCAAGAGAGACGTGGACATACTGGACAGAGTCCAGCAGGGGCCACGGAGATCACTGAGGGACTGGACATCTTTTCCGTGGGGAAGGGCTGAGAGAGCTGGGGCTGCTTGGCCCAGAGAAGAGAAGGCTCAGGGGGGTCTTAGTAACGTAGATAAATAGCTGAAGGGAGGGTGCAAAGAGGACAGAGCCAGGCTCTTCCCAGTGGTGCCCAGTGCCAGGAGCAGAGGCCATGGGCACACTGAAACCCAGGAGGGTCCCTCTGAGCGTGTTCTGCTCTGCGGGTGACCGAGCACTGGCACAGGTTACCCAGGGGGGCTGCAGCGTCTCCATCCTTGGAGACCATCAGCAGCCGCCTGGACACGGTCCTGGGCAGCTGGCTCCGGGTGGCCCTGCCTGTGCAGGGGGGGCTGGACCTGATATCTCCAGAGGTGCCTTCCATCCTCAGCCAGGCTGTGATTCTGTGATTCTGTGGTGTCAAAGCTGTAACTAAATCAAAACCTGTCTGCAAAATTCTTGGTCCTAATGTATTTTTATATACTTTTTTCTGTGCTCTTAAAAAAAAAAAACACCCAACACATTTACCACACATCACAACTCGTTTCACTTTCCTTTAACGTTTTTGTGTTTTTCTACTTTTTTTGGGAACTGAATGTTATGAGTCACTTGTAATAATTTCACTGCTGTAATAGTCAAACCTGTGACACAGAATAAAAGTCTTGTAAAATAAAAAAGCGTGTTTGAGTTGATCCTCTTTAAAGCCATCCATCAGAGGCCTGTTACATCACGCTTGGAATTACAAGGTGACAATACTGTCTGATTTCAAGAATATCTCACAATAGATGTTGATTTCCAGAGTAGTCTAGCCAGTGGATGGACAGCAATTCCCATCTGCACCGGCTCCCTTCAATTGCTTCTTCACCATCTGATATGGGTTAGCAGGAGTTTTACTAAATGTCTTATTTTTCTAGCAAAAACTAATCCCCAGCCAGGTTTGCTCTTCAGCATACATCGGGTCTGGAGTGCAGTGATGGAAGAGAGAAGGTTGGAGCCAGGTTCTTCCTGCATCCGGCCCCTGAACGAGCAGCTCAACCTGCTGTGACTGAGCAGGACGACCGCGGAGATGCTCGCACACCGCTCCCCTCCTGCCCCCAGCAGTCGTGAGTACCTGCTCCAGCTCTTTCAACAAGGGCTGGATCTGGGATCGGCATCCTTTCCACGTGGCCCTTAGTGATGGACGGGTTTTGTTCAGTCTTGTGGCTTGGTAATTGCTTCCTTCAGCAACTTGGGAGGATAAAGTTGCTTTGAGCAAGTTGTGAAAACTCTGTGTTTCTAAACTCATGCCTTTGTAATTCCCCAAGAGAAATGCCATGGGGACTTAGCCTTATCCCGAGGATAAAGATACTGGCTGGCAAGCTTGGCCTAGAGGGATGGTTGTTGGTAAATAAACATCTTGGGAGTGAGCTGTGTTATCCGAGAGATTTAGATATGGGGAAGCTGGTTTAGCTCAGAGGATTTTTATAATGGATTAAGGGAATTCCATAAATAAAAATATCCTCTTGGAGTAACTCCAAACACTTTGCCTGGCAAAATTTAAACCCCCAAAGTAAGTAGCATGGTTCCAGTTTCCTTCAGAAATAGATCCTTGGCGCTGTGTTAAAACTCGGCTCTAGTTCACCCTGCACGCAAGCGGGCAAGAACGGTGTTAGTGTCCCGTACGCTGCCGGAGAGCCGCTGCTTCCCTGCAGCGTCACAGGTCGGGACCTTTCTCCCAGCATACCCCAAGGACGTAACGCTCGTTGCCAAGTTCGCTTTCCGCAACACTCGCGTTGCAGCTCGGCACCCGGAAGCTTTTTGCCGCACGCGGCTCTGCTGGAGAATTCCCACTCGGGTCTGCAGATGCTTCCGCCTGGCTCGCAGAAACCCAGGGTTAAACCCCTGAGGGCAGCGGGTTAATCACAGCATGGAGTTAAGCACGCGTGTGTTTAGCAGGAATAAAGGGTTCTTCCAAGGGTTAGCTTTATTCCGAGGCCTGGCCCTGATCCACGGCTGGGATTTCTCTGTCCTACGGCGATGCAGGGAACATAACGGTTTGCCCAGCCGGTGTCTGGAAATGCTGCAGCTCTTTCCTTGCTCCTCTGCACTCCTCGAGCCTTGGCTGGATGCTCGTGCTCCGGCAGCGCCCTCGACTCTGGAAACCCTGTGCGCACTCGGGATTTCACCTCGCTGCGCCCACCCTGCATCCTTCCTGCGGGGGGGGTGGCTGCGACTTGTGTCCGCCCAGATGGGACCCCCTTTGTTTTTCTTACTTGGAGCAGATAGATAAATGGGGTGTGATGCTGAGCCAGAGGTTTGGGTTTAAATGTCTGATGGAAAGGATCTGGGAAGATGTGTGTCTGCCAGCTGCCTTCCTGCCTTTCTGTCTCAGGCATGCAGGACACCAGTGGGAATTCTGTGGTTGAGTTATGGTGGGGTTTTTCTACTTTGGAGTCAGTTTCCCAGGGAATGTGATCGTTTGAATGGTTATTTGGGTTATTTGCCTTTTCCCCCGTTACATTCAAATTCCGAAGCCATGATTATTCTGTTAATTTTCACCATCAGAACATGTGGCCCTGTTTTATGTCTGAAGAAGTTTCCTGCAAATGAAACTAAAATGTTGTGTTAGTGATAGAGATGAAAACTAGTAACTGTGGCGTGTAGATTGGGCGGCTCGTGTCGCCTGGCCGTACAAGGACAGAAGGCAAAACCACCCAGAAAGCAAATGCATCATTCGTAACGCCCCCACCCACCCCAACTTCATTTTTTACGGCGTTATTAAATTCCCTTGGAAGGCTTTCAGCAGAATTGGTGATCGAATTCAAAAGCCTGGCACTCGTGGTGTTCTTCCACACAGATTTTGGTCTGGTTATCCGATGGTTTCGGATGCAGTGCATCCAGCGCTGGCTCCCGGCGCTGGCGGTATCAGAGCTTCACCGGTGACTTCTGACCGTGGTTTGGGTCTTGGGCTGCATCCCCCGTGCAGCCTCGAACAGGGAGCGTGCTGGAATTAGGGATCCTCTCGATAAAACACCCCGCGTCGTAAATGCTCTCCTTCAGCCAGAGCCGGCGGGTGTCGGCCCTGGACGCCATCCACTTGGATTGCTTCCTGCCCAAGAGGGAAGGGGAGTTCGGAATGCAAGCCCGTGGGAATTGGTTAGGCGTTACCTCTGCCTCTTCAGCGGGACGGTCTGCTTGGAAATGTCCCAATCAAACGTCGTTTCACCCCGCAGCCTTTGCTGGCTGTTCTTTTTCAGGGATGAACTGTTTTCCATGGCCGGGAAGCTTTGTCACCGTTCATCCCCGGGGCGGGATGCGAGCCCCTCTCGTGCAGTAAACACACCTCCGGCTTTCTTGTCCTCTTCAAAAAGCCTCGTGTGAAACCAGACTCCTTGTTCCGTACGGTTTTCCAGAGGATTAATGCTTCCAGGCCTCAGTCTGGTCGGGACTTGCTTCCGGGGGGCGGTTGTTTCCAGGTGCTGTCTCCGTGTGTGCGCAGAGCTCAGCTCCTAACGCCGCCGTCCGTTACACCGTGGTGCCTGCGGCCTTAGAACGGGCCAGGGTTTCAGGCTGTGGGAATGGCACCATCAGTTTAAACGAGGAAGTTTCTCTGCCCTCGCAGCGTGACGCCCTGGAACGTGGAGTTCCCGCATGTACTCCCACATACGGAAAACCCATCTCTCTACTGCAAAAAAGGTCGCTCCAAGTTTTTTATCCCTGCTACTGATTTCTCACTACTTTTTTTATTTTCAGCTGGACTCTCCCTGCCAGCAAAAGGGAAATCTGAGATAGTTTTTCCTGCTAGGTGAACGTTTTTGGAGGGAATCTTCCTTGTTTCTCTGTCACGAGGATCTCCTTTGATACGAGGTGCCTGGGTGGGCCACGCAGCAGGCGCCTGGGTACATCAAATTCTTCCTGCGCGCTGTCATCTGTAATCTCAGGAACCAGCAGCGTCGAGCCAGGAGTTGTTGGCTCCGTTCTCCTTTGAGGAGGATTGGTTCCCAGCAGATGCCCTGAATGATTCCACCTTTTGTCTTTCATTCTTTTTCCTATCAAATAATTCATCCATTTGTCATCTTTATGTGGTCGCTGATGGCGTTGGAAATGCTTCGGAGTGAGCCCCGCTGCTTCTCATCTAAATGGGGTCATTCTGGCTCTGGCAGCCACCCTGTCAGGGCTCCTTCTCCATCCCGGAGTCTGCAGGCTTCGTCATCTCCTGTCACCTCTTGCTCGTTTCCCAGACACCCAGGTGTATTAATCCTGTTCCAAAGCTATCTCGTCCTGTTACATTTTGGGCTCTAAAGGTACTTGCTGGGTTATTTGAGGTAAGCAACAGCTCTCCACACCTCACTGCCCAACCTCCTGAGTCCGGGAAGTTGTAAAGCACACCGGCTTGGAGTGCTTGAGTGCTTAACCCATTCCCGTCTCTGCTCCCTCATTCCTGATGCTCACACATTTCCTGATGCTCCCACATTTCCTGATGCTCTGTTAATTCAGTTCTTCCCGTCTCCTCCCCGTGGCCCAAGCACCGGTTCCCTGACCGCTGGGGAGGTGGAGAGCAAAGAGCATCGGCAGAGCCTCATGAACATTCTCGTCCATGGCAGAGCTGGCAGCAGGAACCTTGTCCTTCGTCCCTTGGCCACGCGGATGTGATGGCACCGGTCTGAGTCACTGTTCATTCCGTTGCTGGTGCTCCGGGTGCACGGCATCGCCCGAGCCTGCACCGTCACTGCAGGAGAAACACCGAGGGCTGTGTGGGCCTCTGTGGCTGAGAGGGGAGCAGTGCCCAGGTCCCAGGGAGAAGGCTGTACCTCCCCTTCACCAAGTCCCACTCCCTCCAGTCTTGCTTGCTGGTGAAAAGCAGAACGGCGAGACTTCTGGTTGGCTTCTGGTTTTCCTTTTGGGAGAGTGTAATTCTGACAAAGGGGAGATAAAAAAGGTGAAACTGCAGTGGAGACAAAAAATTGGCAAGTGACACTGATATGAAATAGAATTCATAATGCAAAGGCAAGACTCAAGGTATAAAAAGTAAGACTTGCATTGCAAAAATAATTTTAAGAAGAGAGAATTCAGCACAATAGTAGGAACAAGAGAAAATAGAAACAAAAGGAATATCCATGTAGTTGAGAATCATAGAATCATGGAATGGGTTGAGTTCGAGGGCCCTTAAAGACCATCCAGTTCCAACCCCCCTGCCATGGGCAGGGACACCTTCCACTAGACCAGGTTGCTCCAAGCCTCATCCCGCCTGGCCTTGGACACTTCCAGGGATGGGGCATCCACAGCTTCTCTGGGCAACCTGTCCCACTGCCTCCCCACCCTCTGCGGGAAGAATTCCTTCCTGATGTCCCATCTCCATCTCCCTCTTTCCGTTTAAACCTGTTACCCCTTGTCCTGTCACTCCCTGCGATTGGAAAAAGTCCCCCCCAGCTTTCTTGTAGCCCCCCAGGCACTCGAAGGTGCTCTAAGTTCTCCCCAGAGCCTTCCCTGCTCCAGGCTGAACACTTTTCCTCTTGCCCCAGGAATTGCTTGGAACTCCACACACTCCTGGCCCAGGATTACCAGCCTCTTCCTCCTTCCCCGATACAGCTGCCACTGCTCCCTCAATGGTTTGGTCTTCTCATCTCCAACCAGAATGCTCTTTAAACCTCAAACAAGAACGATTAGGCAGGCTTAGGAAACAGCAAAAGCTTCAAAGGATTAAATGCTAACGCTTCCCGCTACCCTTAGAGAGATCAAACATTCTGTGCTGTTAGCCCTGCAGCAGCAGAAAATGGTACTAAATCTTCCCCAGCAATCAGGGGATTTCAGTGCCGGTGCAGGATTGCACGTAAGGAGGAGCTGGAGACTGATTTATGAGGAAAGATTGAAATGACTCAATATCTCTCCCTTGGCCGAGCCAGCGCTAAGGAGCAATGTGACAACCGCGCAGAAGAACCTGAAGGGCACAAGGAACGCGGGGAAGATGGAAAAGTTTGGGGCGTTGTAAAGGACGGTAGAAATCAATGAAAAATTTGGGGTGATGATAGCAATGCCTCAAAATTTGGGGATGGGGTGTCAGTGGTGGCTGCAGACGGGGCTGCAGCATCATCGCTGCAACCCTGGGGTATAAACCCTAGTGAAAACCCTGCAGGGGAAACCCCAAATACCTGTGTTTTGGGGTGTTTGGTGGTTTTTTTTTTTTTTAAATACTGCAATTTTTGGCTGAGTTGAAACGGAAATGCAGGATACGGCTCAATTTTTTGGCAAACGCTGAATCAAGGATCAAAGACCGTTTTTGGAAATACGTGGCGGGAGGACGCGCCGCTCTCCTCCCGGCAATGATTAAAAGCAAAATATACAAGGGAAAGCGGTGAGATTGCTGAAGGGGCAGGTGATTAATCTCCTCCAAGTGTCCTCACAGTAGAATTTAAGGCCAAAAAGTGGGTTTTTCCGCCGTATCGCATGAGGGTCATCCTGAGGCCCGGAGAAGGGGGAGAGGGGCCGGGCGGGGAGGCTGTGGGCCCGGAGAAGGGGG
>NW_010257150.1:0-241 GCF_000690775.1 Eurypyga helias
CCCCATGAGGACCAGGGTGTGTGAAAGTGAGGGTGTTGCTATCTGCCTGTAAGGGGCTTCATCCACTCGCTCATCTTGGTCAGGTGGCCTGTAGCAAACTGCTACTACCGTATCCCCTCTCCCTGCTCTCCCTTTAATCCTGACCATAAGCTCTCAGTCAGCTCCTCATCCATCCCCAGGTGGAGTTCCACACACTCCAGGTGGTCTCTGACAGAGAGAGTAACCCCCCCTCCACGTTTCT
>NW_010257151.1:0-19433 GCF_000690775.1 Eurypyga helias
GTGCGGGCGCGTCGGGCGGTTTCCCTCATGCGCACTCGTGAAAGTTTGGACGTCGTCTTCATCTGCATCCAACTCCAAGTTATGAATGGTTTCTTGGAACGGTAGAAGCAGTAAATCGCGTTATTTCTGCTGTTGTTAACTTTGTAACTCAATGCTTCTACTGGCTCACAAGAGCTTAATCCCACGGAATACATTTCTGTCCCCGATATCTTTGTTCCATCATGTTTGTGTATCACCTGACCATGTGTTCTTCTGAACACAGCATGTACAGTAGTTGTGCTTCCATTCCCTGTGTGCTTACAGAATGCTTCCCTCTTCTATATACCCCACCCCCCTTTTTGTGTTCCCCTCCTGTCAGCTCTAAAGCTTGTCATGTTTCTGTACCTGTAAACTATACATTTTAGGCAAATCATCTCCGGGGTACCGTATCCTATCATGTCAGGTGTCATTCCTGACCGTGCCAGGCCAACCCTCCTTATGACAAATACAGCACTTTTCCACTGAAGCCAGTTCCAGTGGGGTTTGTGAATTTGGTAAGGGTATGGCTTTTCTCATGAGTTGCAGCGTCTTGAGGAGTGCTTTTGTTGGGCCAGTGTGCTCCTATAATGAGAATATATTCTGGGGATACATGTGGCCCAAGTGAACTGTTGGTAGGGAGATAATATGAATGGAAAGTGCTACTAAAGCTTACATTTATAAAACCTTCTTTAAAACCAGGTACATTCCATAAATTCATACAGAATTTGACTGGCTGTCATTTTAAATTGATCTGGCTCTTTCACAGGGCAAGTGAACGAAGTATGTGAGTTGGATAACAAGTCAAGAGTGAAAATCCTTACAGTTTTTTTTTCCTGGCTTGAAAATACTGTTCAGAAGACTAAACTGCGTTTTTGTAGCTATCGAAATACTTCACATACATTTGAGTGTTCTGTTTTCTTGAGTTTTGACCATATCTTAACATCTTCTGTGTAATTATTTTTTAAACCTAAAATTCTGTTAGAGATGAACAGTTTGCATTTCAGGGCATATACCTCACCCCTCCCCAACCCTTCTGGGTGAATGGCAAAAAAGACCCTTCTGTGGTTGCATGTACCATAGTAAATATTTTACTAGGTTTTAAGTGTATTTAAAATGTATCTTCAGAGTTGTTTCACTTTAATAGTTTTGTTAATGTTATATGAGTTAGGACCCAGTATTGGAAGGAGATTCAGTTGCTGGACCCTTTAATGTGAACCTCTTCACAGAATCGGTGTCTTATTGTGCCTTCCCAGAAGTGCTTTTATTTTTATCATGGGATTATACAATAAGGGTGTAATTCCTAACTTCCTGTCATGTAACCTGGTTAATTGCAGTTTAGGGATGTTACTCCAAGATACAATACTGTTTTGTAAGAGACTTTTCAGTCCTGTTCTCTCCACGAAGTGTATTCGTGCAGCACTGAATTACAGTTTATGGACTCCAGCAGTTTGAGTCCCAGGGAATTATTGAGGAGGATGCTGTTGTTTATGCTTCCTTTCCTAAGTCCATGTTGTGAAGGGAAGTTGGGGTTGTGTCACTATGTAGTGACCATGGAGTACATCACAGCCCCCAGATGCCACTTGCCTTACTTAGATCTCATAACTTTTCCAAGTTCAGATCTCTCATGGGCCACTGTGCACATGGATGACATTAGGGCAATTTTGTAGTTAAATTGTGTTACATCCACAGAAATCTTGAGCTGTGGTTCACACGCTTCAAGATCTCCTGTCTTGTAGGTTTGTGCTGTAAAGGCTTCCTGTCGAAGATGTCATGCAGTCCTCAGCCTGAACATAACCCCTGTTTCCTTGCATATCCCCAGTTGATGAGGTTGCTACAGTGAGACACCTAAAGAAGAGAAGTTTCCAAGTGAGCAACTTCCCCGTTCATTCTGTTGTCCATCTGTGAACCAAGATGGAATTCAAGTGGACCTGGTATGAAAGCAATAGCCTTAGCAATAGGGTTTCTGTCAGAACACACTGAATTCTGTCTTTTTGTGGGGTTTGTACATGAATAACTATGGCAGAGTGAATTAGCTGTACTTCTAGGGTGTGTTCTTTGTCAGTCCAAAGCAACCGATGAAAAAGAAAGCAAAACAATTTTGAAACCTGATGGACTGAGCTGCTGAAATCTGTTCTGATTTTCCAGTTGATGTAAGCGGCTTGCATCTAGTCTGGTTTCAGAACTGCATTAGCAATACGACCAGGTAGTGAATTCAGACAACTCGGCGGCATGCAATAGCTTGACATGACTTCTTACGTATGACAGCATTGGAAAAATGGCTGGGTTAGTCCTTGGAGCAATATCTAGAATTTCTTTTCCGTTGGTCTTTTAATGATGGCAGGTACATCTAAGAAAGGGAGAGCAGATGGAAGGGATTAGAAATAACTATATTATATTAGAAAGGTGTTCCTTTTTTTTTTTTTTTTTAAATCTTCCTGGAAACGTGATGCCTGCCGCTCTGTGGCAAGGTTCTAGAGAGGTGGCTGTTCATCAGATTTGATGTGGCAATTCACATGTTTCCCTGATGGACTAATAACCCAAGATGGTATAACATGCATTTTTCTGTTCTCATTCATTATGTTTAAAGTTAAGTAAGAGATGTATTTCAGTCTGATCAAAGGACAGCGATGATTGCTGTTAATGGTTGTAAGTTTTTGATAGATACTTCATGGCGTTCAGATGACTCCGTATAACTTTATATAGTAGGTTTATCAATTCTTAAGACTAGGTGAAGTGGTGATGTTTCATTTACTTCTACAAATAGTGAAAACAAATGTAAAATCTAAACAGGTACCTTTTTCTTCACCAGAATGTACATCCCTGACTTTGCAGAATGAAAGAACTTCTGATTTAAAGGCTTCACCATAAACTCCTAAAATACTGATTCCTATTCCAAAATATTGGAATAGGCTGACTAGTTAAGTAATCCTTGAGTAGCTGCCTATTTTAGGCTGATTTCCTTGCCTCTTGTTTCCCCAAGAGCTATGCTTGGTAGTTTCTTCAACCTGAAGGGGAAATTAGCACTTAGTATTTATGTTGTGGTATTTATGCCTGGAGGCTTCATTAAGGCCACAAGGCTTGGCTGTGTTGAGCAATATGCAGCACCTCCCCTCCATCTGATCATGGCCTGTACTGTAGGGAGATGTCTGCTATCTTCTAAGGATGTCGACCTGGTTTAAAAAAAATTCATTTTGGTTGATGGGCTCTGGGTCAGATGGATTATCAACTTTTCTGCTACTGTTAACCTATGCTTTAGTGTGAAACAAAGTTGCTCCATTCAGTAAGAAGTGCTCTGAAAGGATGTGTATTTGTGTGGTTTGGTTGTTGGACAGCTTATTTTAATCTTAGAGCTATGTCTAGTTAAAATATTATATTTGAAGTTTAGTAAATGTATGCTGTACCTTCTGGAGCCCTTATACTTTGTCAGCTCTATAAATTAACTCTGACACACTGAATATTTTTCACCAGCTAACATAGCTGTTGGTTGAGTTAAATAAAGGAGGAAAGCCCACATGCTCTTGCCATGCATACAGCTGGACATCTCTGTTAAATTTTTCAACAAAAATGAAATTTTGATTGCTTTTTAAAGCTTCATGAATACACTAATTGGTGAATCATCTAATGTGCAGTTTAGTTTCAGGAAATATGAAATGGCTCACTAACTTCATGGTTATAAGATTATGCAGACCTCTGAAAATCTCAGTCAGAAAATGTGTGCAGTGGTGGTGGTTGATATTTTTGGCTGTGAGAGAGGTTGGCTAAAACTCAATGTAGTTATGCATAGTCTGCACTAGTTTATATGGTAGAAACTTATTTGAAGAATTATCTGGAAGGAAGGAAGAGTAATTTTACAGGTTTATCTGCGCTTGGGACCTTATCCACTGTTTGTTGAAGAAGCTTGCAACCAGGAACGTCTTCTGGACCTGTAACTGGTCCTAAATTCCTGGATAACAACATGGTAGTTGCTTTTCACCCTATGCTTTTACACAACCGTGGTTGTTGAATTCTTCAGCCTTAATGTTGGACAGCTGCAAAGCATTTAAAGCCTATCTTTGAAAGATTGGGATAAGAAGGAGGGGGAGATGGAGGCTGCCCAGATAAGTAATGCTTCTTGAGGACTCTGAAGAATTTTCTTTATGTAGCCATATACGGTGTGTTCCTGGCTAGCTGGGTACTGCTTGATAATGTACTGTGTTACTGGCTGAAGTATTTCAACTGGTAGCCCTTTCTCTGGAAAGTTTGGGGCTCTGGAGTAGTCGGAGAATCAAAAAGGTCAGGAACATGGTTTTCTTCTCGGAGCAGCATAATAAGAAAAAAATCAGTGCAGTGCAAAAGGTCTCTTTTGTAAACTCAAGGTTTTTGTAGTAAATACTCTCATTGTTGAAAATGCACGAAGCATTCTTTAAATATTGTTGAGTGAGCACCTCTACAGTGTTTGGAAGTGCTTCAGTGATTTCCCATTGGAGTATATTTATGGAGGTGGAATTTCAAAGATTGTTTTAAATAGAAGCAATCAAAATGTTCATTTCTTAAATATTAAATCTGATAAAACTTTTGTTTCTTCTCAGCAGAACGAATTCTAATAGTAATGCAGAAGTTAGCCTGGTACCCAGATGAAATTATTTGGGCCTCATTGTTCAAGACCCAAATGTCAGTCATAGGACTAAGAATTGTAATTCTGGGATAAAAAAGTCTGGCACTCAGCACCTTTTACGTATTTCCATTAGGCTAGTAGAGACTCGGGGATTGCAGTTGAATTAATTAGGCTTGATCAAGACTGATAAAACTGATCAAGATAATCTCTTAGAATATTTGGCCTTCAATAGCAAAACCTTAGGCTGTAGGGATTGCTTATGCCAGTTTGACTTAATTTTCCTCATGGAACTTTGCTAACCGGGGGTCAACATTTTTAATAGGGCAGGCTTGCCAGTACCCTGTTTCTTGCAAGTCTGGTGTTCAAGTTCTTTTCATCTCCCAAGATGTCTCTAACTTCTGATACCTTGAATTATATCTCCTTAGGTACACCTGCTTTCATATCTGATTATATACTCTACGTCTGTACCTTAGGTTTTTGATTTTGCAGTAAGGCCAGTGCAGCAGTCTGATTTATTGACTGACTCGCTTGTGGAAAAAGTACCCATTACTAAACTTTGGGTTTGGACAGCCACTGGGAAGAAGGAAGTATTTTAATCATTCCACTAGTGCAGTAAGAGGTCTGATTCTTTTGAAGTAGCATATGGATAAAGTGAATGAATTCTAGACTGCAAATTATCTTTAATCTTCAGTTGATTGGAATCTTTGTGTGATAGATTTGGTTAAACACAGTGCTTAGCTGATGCTTTGTTTTCTTAGATCTTCAATTTTTACATTTCTGTTGGGGAATACTTTTACATGCCTTTTTTTAACGTATGTTAAACCTCACTTTGATAGAAAGCAGAATCAATTAAATATACAAATAGCATTTTAAAATTGGTTTATAGTTTATTACTTCAGATATGCTGGATGAGTAGTAAAACCAGCAATTTTATCAAAACACTTTTTATTTAAAATTTGGTCAATAAGTTAAAACTTCTATTCGTTTGTGTCTTGCAGTATTTTATACTTGGAAGATCTCATTTCTCATTCCTTTGTCTTACTCATGGCTTGGAAGAGGAAAATAACTATGTATTTTAAAGCTGCCAAACAGTTGTGGTGGTAAAATTATTAATACTTAATCTTAAGAGGTCTGACTAAGGCATTATCTTTGCTAAAAGAACATTCCTTTCAACTAAAAGCTGTCAATCTGTGATGGTGTCCAACTCCCCACTTCTGAGCTAGGATAATACTGCGTGGGTGTGCCCCTCCTATAAGTTCCACCAAGAGCCATCTCTCCGTCTTGTCACATTATTTACTGCCTGGGTCCTTTGAGAATTATGGCTGTTAGCAAGGAACTTTAGGAGTCCATCCCCCCCAGGCATGGGTACCTGGCTTTGTTAACATTGAAATGATTGGTTTTCCTTGCCTTTTTCCTTCTTCCCAAATAGTATATAGGGGTTCTGGGATTCTGCGATCACTTGGCAGAGAACCAGGAGACATTCTGTCAATGTTCTCTCACGTGATCATGGTTAATAAAGCTTCTGTCTGACCTTGTGCTATGTTGTACCTGTGTTATTACGCGTTTGGGGTCCCCATATTCTCTGACACAGTTTCTCAGTTTTTATTGAACCAGTGTGTTCAATCCATGATGATTTGAACACAGGGAGGTATGAATGCTCATTTCTGTTCTCCGCTGTTGGTGATAGCTTGTTGAGGGAGTGCCAGAATATCCCCAGTGGGTGGTCTAGGGTGTGAGATGGGGTGAGGGGATGCAAAAGAGTGTTGGTGGTGTGGTGTCCATTAGATGCTCTTTAAAACTCAAGATCTGGGTGCCTTATATATAGGAGCAAGAAGTTTGACAACAGGACATTTTACACATGTTGGCAAGTTATATGTAATACTTTAGATTAAGATTGAGACATTAAAATTTCTGTCAATATAATCTTAGAGAATCCAAAGGTACTACCTCTGGGTTTAAGACTCCGAACTGCAAAGTAGGCACTGGGGGAGGATATCAGGGTTGTGTTAATAAATATTTCATCTCTTCTTGTGTTCTTTGCTGAGCAGCATGTATTGGCCTGACAGGTTTTTTACTAGGTGTACCCTTTGGTCTGGGCTATTCTTATGTTATATCCCATTATAACCTGGTGTGGATATTAACAAAATTCTGTCTTGCCTTGGGTTATGACCTTGTGGTGGTTGGTTTCTTTTGATGACCTAGTTATCTTTAAAAGAGAATGTTTGAGATGGATTTTTGGAGCAAACCTACATTTATTTGGGAAGCTTAATTTATTGTGCACTGGTTAAAAAATGGTAGAAATGCTGAGTTTCTTATTTCTGTTCACTTGAAGGATGAAAACTTTTTTAATTCTTTATTATAAAGATAACCTAGCAACTAGTCCTCCCGTATGACAATTCCAAAATAACTTCTCTTATGGTCTTTTCTGGTGCTTTCATGTTTCAAAATTTTTGCAAGTTAAGTAAATCCACACGGTAGTCTATCTTCTAGAGGTATTTTTATTGCCCACTGAATTGTATTTTAGCAACATTTATTTGAATAAATACAAGGGCTCTTTCAGGCTGACCTGCTGATCTACAGTTTCTCTGTACTGGAACTAAAAAGAAAATCTGACAATCTGTCAGAAGTTTTGATTTTTGTAATGCTGATACAGTTGTGCGATAAGAAGTGAGAAAACTGGTTTGCTTCAAGAGTCTGAACTGACCAGTGTCAATTGTCATGCGCAGATGATATGGTTTTGTTCTCTCAAATTCCTTGGCGTCTGAAGCATCTGTTAGAGGATTTAGCATTTTTGTCAGTAGAACTGTTAGTCCTTATATGCATATAACATGGTTTTGTTCTCTAATTCCTTTGGGATTGAAGCATCTGTTAAAGGATTTTTAGTGTTTTTGTCAGAAGGGATGTGACTGAAATTCAAAAAACTATCAACTAATTACACTCATCAATAGCTCAGAGTTGCTTTTGTGGATGAGTGATGACCACTGCATTGAACAAGGAAGGTTTTTGCTTTGGTATTTGTCTAACTGTTGTGTACAGAATAAATGAGGTTAGGGGCCTTAAGGTCCAGACCAGCAGAGTAATTTATGTCTGAAACAGCAGTAGTCATCTTCTTGTATTTTAGATTAAGGTTTGAATTTAGACTTACTATGGCATGTGGTTTCAGGAAAACATTTTGTTCTGCTGTAGACTATAGAAATGTATATCATTCAGGCAAAACTGGCTTTCTGTTGGTTAAACTTATTTTCAGGACTAGGTATGGAAGCTGGCTTCTAGGGACTAACCCTTAAGAGTCTGAGAATTTGAAATCTCCCTGCTTTTGTCATTGTTTGGTTTGTCCCTCTCCCGACATCTATAGATCACTTGGAATTTTTTTGTGAAGGCTGTTTGGCTGTTTTTTTAACAACTAGTTTAGGTCAGGATTTTAAGAATGGAAGAAAATTGGCATAGTAATGTATCATCAGTTGTCTTTTTCAGGTATCTATATTTAACTGATATTGGAAATCCTCATTGGTGATAAGCTCCAGAGGAACTTTACAACCCCTTTTTCAGCAATACTGTTGACTTATTTGGGTAGAAAATACTCTCCCTGAGCATCATCGCTGACAACAGATAAGCTGAGGATTTGCAGTTATACCTATCTTGTAAATGGTACTTCAGATATAAATGACTTTGGTCTTAGTCCTGTCAGTTCTTGCTTATAGGCTCAAAAATTTATCACGTTACACAATCACGTTTTGTTTCAGTTATGCAGATAATTCCCTTATTTTGACTGTGCAGCAGTAGAAACAAAGACTGCAAAAGATCTACTTAGCCCCGTGAATTCTGTAATATTTTTTTAACCTTTAGCAAACACGAGAGATGAATCAGTTTTGTACCATAAGCCAATCATCTCAATGCTAGTGAAGTTAACATGGCATACTCACAGTATATCTATGCATAGTTGAGGAATATGTCATCCCTGTACTTGCTTTAAAGCCTGTAATAAGTGAAAAGAATCTTGATTTGCCAGTTTCATTGACAGAGGCATGTATAATTTCACACAAATTTCTTAATGGGACACCTCCAATGGCGTTTCTGTTTTCCTGAGAAATACGGAGGCACAAAGATTCATTTTTGTTTGTTTCCTCATAGTCTTGGATAGCAGTAAGTAAAACAAACCTGAAATTGTGGAGAAAAGAGCATATTGTTATGCAGGGAGATAGAATGCCATACAGCTGTGGTTTACAATTTGTTCATTACTGTGAAATTATATTTCTCTATTTTAATATTAATGCTTTGTTTGACACAAGTTTGATATAGCAAAGATGTGCAAAGAAATAGTTTTGCCCTTTGGGTTGTGCAGTATAAATCTGGAAGGAGGTTAGTATTGTCCGCTCAATTTTTTTTTCCTTGTAAACTCGCTGCTTGTATTTCATTTTCTGAATTCTCACAAGCGTTGGGCTTGGTTTCTTCTCTTACAGACTTGCTTTTCTTTGTACCATTAAGCTATAGCTTTAATGCCAAAAAATCTACTTTGCAATTTAATTTTGGCTGACTTGCGTAGGGTCAGTAATTATAGTTACTGTTTCCAGCAAGTTGAGTTTTTCCAGCAGTCTTTCTATGAAGAATGTGACTGTGGATTAATTGAACATAGAAATGAGTCAAAAACTTTTTTCTGCCAAAGGCAAACATAGGAGTAGGTGCTAGTAAGGTTTTCAAAACTCTTGTTACCTAGGTAATTTGTAGATGTAATGTGAGCTGTTGCTCAAGGAAGTATAAAACTGATTTAATTTAGTGAGAAGGTTATTGGGGTACAGCCTACTTGTGGAACAGATAGCCGTTTTGTGGAAGTTTTTTTAATTTTCACTCTTGGAAACAAGTTGATGTCAAGGCATTTTTAAAGCCTACTGCCTCCAAGCTTCCTGCCAACACTGAGGTTGTAATCTCTAAAGCATGGCACCCTGTCTTTTTTCAAGTTATTCTGAATTCAGAGGGGACAGTAAGTTAGCAGTTGTTGATTTAAGAATATGCTGACACCATGGATGACTTTCCTAACAGCATTTCTTCTGCCTTGCAAGTTTATGCGCATTGCTTTAGTGTCCTGGAAGGGTGAGGAGGCAACAGTGATGCTCTGTGGCAGCGGGATGACGTACTTTAGTCCTTGAGTAGTGTGTGATAGTATTCAGCTGATGCCTTTTCTGAAGGATGTTTTAGTTCTGTGGTTTCATTAATCACTGTAGGTTTTCTTAATGCTCAGTATGCGCTTTTCTTTAAAAACGGCATAGTACTGGTAAAAGGAATGATCTAAAGGTAAACACTTTGCCAATGTAGCTGAGTTTGTTATTAGTGTGGAAAAGTAGTCTTGATCTTGGCTGTCATTGCTGTATGGTCTGAAAGGCTTGTGGATCACTCTACAGCAGGAGTTATGGTGGTGTTACAGATACAGCTACACTGGGAAAAATTCTGGTCTCTGATCTGGGACATTGATGGAAGCCCAACGAGAAAAAGAGTGTCAATTTACAAAGCTACCTCTCTGTTATAAAATCTTACTAGGTAGGCCTCCCAATACCACACCATTTGCAAATCCCTTATGCATGGAGGAATCCAGTGATTCTGATCCTTGTTTCCTACTCATTTAGCTTTCCATGTGCATTTTATAATCATTTTACTAATTCTGGAGTTGAACCATGCATTTAGCTTTAATATGAAGTGATTGTACTTCAACGTTCGAGGCAGCATAGGTAGTTAAATGCGTCTATGTAGGAGGAGCTAAGCCTGGGGCTTAAATAAGTAGTTAGTGACCTGCTACACTGCTTAGGCACCCACAAGTCTGTGGGACCAGATGAGATCCACCCAAGGGTACTCAGGGAGCTGGTGGAAGTGCTCACTAAGCCACCTGCAATCATTTATCAACAATCCTGTCTAACTGGGGAGGTCCCAGTTGACTGGAAGTTAGCAGACCTGGCCCAAAGGTGGGAATACAATTGCCTGTCTGGACTTGGGTGGTCATCTCAACAGCCACATCTGCGCTTTCCCTCAGCAAGTTAATGTTTTGTTCCAGGAAGGCTGCAGGATTAGCAGATATGACACCCATCTACAAGCAAGGTTAGAGGAGGATCTGAGGAACTACAGGCCTGTCAGCCTGACCTTGGTGCTGGGAAAGGTTATGGAGCAGATCACCCTGAGTGCCATTACGTTGCATGTACAGGACGACCAGGTGATCAGGCCCAGTCAGCGTGGGTTTGGGAAAGGCAGGTCCTGCCCGACTAACTTGATCTTCTGTGACAAGGTGACCCGCTTAATGGATGAGAGAAAGGCTGTGGATGTTGTCTATCTAGACTTCAGTAAAGTCCTTGCCACTGTTTCCTACAGCATTCTTCAGGAGAAACTGGCTGCTCATGGCTTGGGCGTACTCTCTGCTGTGTAAAAAAAAATGGCTGGATGGCCAGGTCCAAAGAGTGGTGGTGAGTGGAGTTAAATCCAGTTGCTGGCCAGTCACAAGCAGTGTTCCCCATGCTTAGTATGGGGGCCAGTTCTCTTTAATATCTTTATCAGTGATCTGGATGAGGGGATCGAGTGCACCCTCAGTAAGTTTGCAGACTACTCCAAGTTGGGTGGGAGTGGTGATCTGCCTGAGGGCAGGAAGGCTCTACAGAGGTATCTGGACAGGCTGGATCGATGGGCTGAGGTGACTGTATGAGGTTCAACAAGGGCAAATGCTGAGTACTGCACTAGGCTCACAGCAAGCCCATGCAATGTTACAGGCCTGGGGAAGAGTGACTGGAAAGCTGCCTGGTGGAAAAGGACCTGGGGGTGTTGGTTGACAGCTGGCTGAATCTGAGCCAGCAGTGTGCCCAGGTGGCCAAGAAGGCCAAAGGCATCCTGGCCTGCATCAGTGTGGGTGGCAGGAGCAGGGCAGTAATCATCCCCCTGTACTGGGCACTGGTGAGGCTGCACCTCCAATCCTGTGTTCAGTTTTGGACCCCTCACTACAAGGAAGACACTGAGGTGCTGGAGTGTGTCTGGAGAAGGGCAACAGAGCTGGGGAAGGGTCTGGAGCACAAGTCCTGTGAGGAGCGGCTGAGGGAGCTGGGGCTGTTGAGCCTGGAGAAGAGGAGGCTGACAGGAGAACTGATCACTCTCTACAACTCCCTGAAAAGAGGTTGCAGAGAGGTGGGGGCTGGTCTCTTCTCTTGAGTGACAAGACAAGAGGAAATAGCCTTAAGTTGTGCCAGGGAAGGTTCAGTTTGGATATTAGGAGAAATGTATTCACTGAAAGGGTTGTCCAGCACTGGAGCAGGCTGCTAAGGGAAATGGTTGAGTCACCAGAGAATCATAGAACGGTTTGGGTTGGAAGGGATCTGAAAGATCATCTATTTCTACCTTCCTTGCCGTGGGCAGAGATATGTGCTACTAGAACAGGTTGCTCAAAACCTCATCCAGCCTGGCCTTCAACACTTCCAAGGTTCCACCATCCCGGGAGGTACTTAGAAGTGTGGATGGAGCACTTAGGATCCTGGTTTAGTGGTGGACTTGGTAGTGCTGGGTAAAGGTTGGACTTGATGATCTTAAAGGTCTTTTCCAACCTAAATGATTCTGTGATTCTAAACGGATGTAGGAAACTGTTACTCAAAAGACTCTGCAAGCATACCTGTCCTATAAGTAGGAGTAAACTGTTAACTGTGGTGGTTGTATGGGAGTGCACAGAGAGCAGATAGTCTTGAGCCTCCTTGCTGAGGAGCAGCAGGAAGGGACTTTATCATGACGTGAGGGGGGAGAAGGAGGTGAAATAAGTTCTGTGTGTGTGGAGCCTACAGAGCTGAAGCTTGCAGCCTGTCGGAGTAGCACAACCAGTAGTGGTGATGATGCTGAACTTGTGTGGGATCTCCGGCCTCTAACTAGTGCCAACAGGTGGTGCTGGTCATTATTGCTGCTTGCAGCATCTTTCTCCCCTCTCATAAGGTAGAAAAGACCTAAGACTGTGGAAATCTGTTGTGAGGGAAATCTGCTGGGGGAACACCCCCAAAACAAACAATCAGACAAAAAAAACCCCTACAACAAACATCCAGTATTTGGACAAAGGTGCAACTTGGAGCCAGATGTAGCTATACTCAATGGTATTTTAGTTTTAGGCTGGTTGCATGTGGTGTTCTTCTTGTGATACTTCAAATAGCTTTAACTTGCCCATAGTGCAAGTTGAGCAGTGGTAACTGGAAGTAGAGAGTTAGTGGCCATGGCTCTTTCTGGTTTTATTTATATGTAATTTGAGGCTAAATAACATGTCCAGGACTGCTTGCAAGAGAGTCAGACGAGTGAAGAACAATGTCTCCTGGTCATTGTGTTTTCTTACTCTTGAGGTGGGTTTTTTCCCTTGTTCAGACTCTTTGAGTGGTCTTATCTGATTTTAGCTCCTATGTACTGTGGATCTAAAAGTCCTCTATTTTCTGTAATAACTTAGGAGAATATTGTCTCCTGTGTATGTCCATGTTGCTTCACTTTCTTATTTAATATCTCCACTCAGTACTCTTGGGATGGAGTCCAAGATCCAAGATCTTGTCCAAGATTAAGGCGGATAAGTCTTCCAATTCAGTGTAATATCTCTGAGGCTTGCAGAGCCCCATATTTGCCTTTTATACAATGTTTTCTGGAGGAAACAAGATGGCATAGAATGTTAAGGTTCCCCGATCTCAATAAGTAAGCAAATAGTTGGAATTTTTAGAGAGGAGGATAGTTTTATGTTGTATTTGTTTGTTGGATCATCCTGCACTGTCACTTCACTGAACCTGACATTGTCCATTACAGAAATAATTTGGAGGGCATCTAGTTGCACACCCATCATGTTGCAAACTGTTAATGGACAATTTGAATTGTCGTGATTCTGTATCACTGACAAAGTGTCCCGTTTTGTTGTGCAGCTATGTACCTCTGTAGCAAAGTGCGTTGCTGTGTAAGTTGAAATGGGAGTTCACACGTGAGCCATTGTTCCCACTGGTGTTCTGCCTTCACCTCTTACTTCTGTAGGAAATAGGAAGTCTTAGGAAATTTTTAAGGGATGCTGTATTCAGTTTTTATAACCTTGCTGGAGTCTAATCTTTTGGATGGAAATACTTTGCCTCTTCTTTGACTTGAGTTTAATTTGGTTTAAAGCTTTCAGCCAAAATTGTTCATCTGTTTTCAGAAAGAAAACTAGAATCATTGTCTGTGCCATTTTTTTTATGGCAGTCTCTTCTTTGAAATATAGAAATGCACCTCTGAACTGGAACACGTACTTGAAATTTGCCAGTGGGTGACCTCTGGCTGAGATGTAATATTTTCATTTCATATGAAAACCTGCCAAAATCAGGCCAATTCTCATTTTGAAAATTTGTGATCTGGACATGGTAACATTTCCTTGTGGCATTCCCTGGAGACTGTCTGCACTCTGTGCTCAGCAGGATTTTTCTTTCAAGTACGTCTCTGGACTGCAGTAAGATGTGCAGAGCCTGGGAAACAGAATTGTCCCAAGTTAACTGGGGGGTTGGGAGGGGGCTCGTGGCACAAAGCCAGGTGGGAAATCTCAGTGAGACAGCCCTGGCACACATCAGCTCCAGAATCATGGACTCATTCCTCTTCCTTTCCTGTCCCATCAGCTCCCCGATACCTCCAGACTCCAACCAACACCTGTACTCTTTGCAGCGATGGCTTCTCCTGTATGAGAACAGCTGTTACTTCTGAGTGTGACGAGGGTGCCGCTCTTCATACTGGTCTGTAGCTGTGGGTTGTAGGGAGCGTACACAATCACTTTGTACGAGTAGGGTATACGCATTTGGTCAGTACTGACTGCTGTGACCGTCATCCAAAAATCTCAATCTGGTTCTTTGGAGACCTCAGCAGATAAAATCTGGAAAGACTACTGAGACAATGAACCTAAAGGGTTTTTTCTTCAGGAGTTCCAGGCTGGACCAAGTTTGGCTGTACTTCTAGCAGGATAGTAGAAGATATTTCCACACAAAGTCTACACTTCCTGTGTTTATGAGGAGGTGTTCTTGTTTGGTTGGCTTGTTTTTTAAGACATACAAAATGTAACTTTTTGTGGCAGTTTTCTCACAACAACTTCAACTTTGAAAAACGATTTTAGGTAGCTGCCTGGGCTATAAAATTCAGACCAAATCAGTAAGCTTCAGAAAGCTACCGAATGGGATTTGATAATGGGAAACATTAGGTGATGGTAATACATTTTTTTTAAAAAAGGTATATCCCTCTTGTTGGGGAAAAAGACTTTTAAGCCCACTGAGTAGGCTGAGTTTCTCTGCTATTTTTGAGGTGGCTGGTTCAAGCTTTAAGAAAGATGGCCTTGCCTGTTGATACTGTACAGTTTAAAGTTCCCTTTTTAATGCATTCCCCGTGTAGCAAAATTGACGTCAATTAAATAGGCAGTTAAAGTTGTGTGAGAAGACTTTCCCTGAGTTCTGTTGCCTGTCTTCCTCTGAACTAGCAGCAGGGCCCACTGTGGCAGTGTGAACTCACGGGAAATTAGTACCTGGTTGAGCAGGAGATTCTTTTCCATGTTCATTCAGTACAGGAGAGAACAGACGGATTTTGCTGAAAGATGTGCCGCACTGGCTGGTTATCAGAATTCTTTCAAAGGTCATTCATTCTTCATTTTTCTTTAAATCATGACAGATCTTAAGTTACCTTCTCCTTAGTCCTGTGTGCCACTGGTGGCAGTGCCATCAGAAGTTTTCAGTATCATGTATAACTCAAACACTAGACCGTATTCTCTGGTTTTCCCCTCCTTCCCCCTAGCTAACTGGTAGGTTCCTGCCAATCTGTAGCAGAAGAGTTTGAGATCTGTGTGAAGTTGCACAACTGGTTTGAGTTACTCATACCCTTCAGCTCTGTGTAATGGTTTGGGGGGTGCTCAAGCTGTGGCTAATCATGAGTGGCCCAAGAAAATTTTTTTGTTTCCATCTGCTAATGATAATGAGAATTTTGCTGTTTTGATTCCTATGATCACCCTGAATGTTTCCATCAGGGACTCCTGGCCACTGTGTGACGGTAGCTACGTACAGAGGCTGCCACATCACTCATAATAAATTGAGGAAACTTCTATTGCTACATCAAGAATCAAATTATTTTTCATTTTGAAGGATGCTTAAGGATCACAGCATTGTGAAATAATTTATTAAACACATTGCCCCTCTCTTTTTGAAAATGCTTATGTAGATTGTCTGGTATTTTAAGTAACAGTTGAATCGTCTTTCTGAAAAGAATGAAGAGGAATAGTTCTTAGATTTTTATGTTAATACGTTTTCCTGTTAACAGGAAGATCCTGTTATGGCTCCTGGATCTTCTGAAATCTACAGTGTTTTTGTATATGAGTCTTAGTCTCAAGGCTTCATTTATTATTTTTGCTGCACAATTATGACTTTCATTTCATCTTTCATTTAATAAAACAAGTTTCCTTGTATGAAGAGAATCTGGTGTAACATTAAGGAGCGGGGTTTCACAGAAATGGCTAAACCAGCATTAACAGCTCTCTGCTGCTGGTAGAGATGGTTCTTCTCACTTTCATGCTTGGTATGAGACCCTCGCATTGTCACTTGTCTCTTGTGTCTTCTTTTTCCTAGCTCAAGAGCTGTTTGTCTGTCTGGTGCTTCCATTAATTAGCTCATAGTGAAAAATAGAGGTCTGATGAATGTTTTAACTGATGCAAAGGGATGGGAGGGAAGCAGTAATATCCATTTTAATAGCAGCAAAGCAATGGTAGGTTAGTTATCATGGACTTGTCACCCTTAGGGTGCCCTGGCTATGGCTAAATTCTGTTAATGAAATAACCTAGAAAGACCTGTACTCTTCTGTTCCTTTCATGCAGGGGATGGTAAGATCATCTCAAGCTGATGGTGAAATAGCATCAATCACTCACTTTGTCTCCATTGTGTTCTGGGGTTGGTTTGTTACCGTGTGTGTTGGGGTTTGGGTTTCTTAAAATACCTGATCTCTGACAAGTTCATCATCCAGTAATCATCTGATTTAGGTTTGCTTGGGTTTATGCTGTAGGGCAAACTCTTTCTGCATGAGATGCAGTCTCCTAAACCATTCATACAACTGAATCTCAGCTTTCATAAATCTGATTAAGGGCAAAAGAAGATTAATAGTTTTATTAGTCTCCATGCAGCTGGTAGTGCTGTTGCAAAGGTTTGTTTTTCTAGTCTGTTCCTTTGCTGCATCTTCTTGGAGTTCCTGCAGCCTATAATTTACACTTAGCCATATCAGACAGGAGCCTGTAGATATTTAGTGACTTTCCAATACTGGGTGAGTTGTGTGTGTTGGGTATTAGAGTAGTATCATAGGTTAGTGGGTTGTCTTTTCAGCTGAGCCATTTTCCTGTTGATTTATAGGAATGCACTTTAGATAACCAGTGGGTTATTCATCTACGACTAGGTCTTCGTGTGACAATCCTTAGTGAAAACTGAAGGCAGCTTTAGGGTTAGATAGAAAACATCAAAAGGAAATGCATTTATATATTTTATTTTCAGAATAATTTAGGAGCTAATCAAACATGTACATTTTTCTTGGAAAATTCTCATCCTGTGAGGGTTTGCTTAGTTAACATACACTGCTGCTTCTTTGCAAGAACAAGTGTTTCACTCAGTTTTGATGTAACTGATTCCATTATGTAAGGACAAGGAGAAAGATGTAGCCGCAGCTTGACAAACAGTATCAGCTCCTTTGCCATTTCACTATGCAGTAGGATCCAGCTCCCTAAAGATAAGACAGTGACATAATAATCTAGTTAACACCTCAGTTGTAATAGATTGAGGCGATAGATGCTCTTAAGAGGAAAGACAAACCTGACTCTTTTTATCAATGACTGTTCAATCTTGGATGCTTATTCTGTGCTTGTAGTGATAGTCTTATGTTTTTGGCAACGTGAAGAATTAGACTATCTTTGCTTGAAGCTTTTATGGTACCTCCTGATATGATGTTTTGAATTATGGGCACTGTTTAAAAACATGGAAGTCTCCTTGCTCATGAGAAGAGACCAAGAAAGCCTCTCATATTTACTCATTAGTCTTTGTCTAAAGGTGCAGAATACAAAAGGAGAGCAGGTTTTGCAAAAAGGGTTGGCTGCTTTGCTGTGCCATCGCTCTGAGAAGTTCTTTTTGCCCTTGTTAGAGAGGTAACTCTAAACTTTGTAATTTATAATCTCATTACACTGAGCTTTTTGTGTTTAAAGATTGTGAATGGATCTTTGTATTAGTATTGTTTAACATCACTGTTAGTTAAAGGAATGGTGCAACTGTTTATACAATGCGTTCGATCAAAACCAGCAGCATGCTCTGTGGCTGCCAGCGTGGGTTTGTTCTAGTGATACCAGTAGGTGACTGTCGAGCAGATCCACTGCAGTCTCTTGATTTCCCAAACTCCATAATTCTGCATTAACACTTGCTGACTGAATTGTCTTTCATACAGAGACTGTGTACAAGTACTGACTTTTCCTTTTA
The DNA here is from genome assembly GCF_000690775.1 of Eurypyga helias. Taxonomy (NCBI): domain Eukaryota; kingdom Metazoa; phylum Chordata; class Aves; order Eurypygiformes; family Eurypygidae; genus Eurypyga; species Eurypyga helias. Next base: position 18,079 of record NW_010257151.1, read on the forward strand.
ACACTTCTAAATCTCCAGTTACTTCACTTATGGAAATATTTGTGCTACTGTACATTGTTAAAATTCTTGACTAGCAAGCTGAAAGTAAAATGCCTAAAACATGAAACTTGCAAAAGAATAGATATAGTCTCCGCTGAGCACTTTGCTTTAGAGAAATGAAGTTCTGACTTTTCTGTATTTATACTTAAATGGTCTTGCACAAAAAAAAAAACCCTGAAGTTCATTGATGTATGTGTGTTACATTAATAGTTTGTGTGTGTGTTTTTATGTAATTAGACGCTTGTTGGTTCAATAATATAAAACTCTACTAAGCTACCAAACTGTTTTTTCCCTTACTCCTAAGAAAAATCTCCCTACCTCAGGGGCTGAACCTGCCAGCCTAATTCTTTGCTTTTTTTTTTTTTACTTGATTTTTAATATTGTGCAAAAGAAGGGCAGTATTTCAGAAAGCTTCAGTTTTATGGAGATCATGACTCCTAGTAGAGGTAAAAGTATGTTCTAAGTGCCTTTTCACACTTTTGAAAGTCCCACTTTAGGTAGTTTGTGCAGTCTACTTTTAGCTAAGTTCCAGAATGCTGTGGGTTTGTGTTTTTTTTTTACTTTTTTCCTTTCCTTAAAGATGCACTGTAATTTGCTGTGCATCATAAACCATCACTGCACGTGCTTTGTATGTCCAATATACAGAATATCCAGGACGGTTGTAGTTTTGATTTTTATTTTTTTTTTCTGGCATATTGGTCCATAATTTTAAAGTTACAATAACACCTTTACTTAAATTTTTGGTGACATTTGAAAGCCAAAGTTGCAATTCTGCTCAATTTAGTAACAGTGTTGATGTTGCAGTTGGCTGTGCCGCAGTGTGCCCCTGCGCAGCGAGGCTTGGAGGGTGCTCAGTGGCAGAGCTCACAGGTAAGGAACCCTAAAGTGAGGGTTCCTTTCAGCTGGAAAGTTGCAGAAAAATGGGATAGCTCTAACTGGATATAGGTTAGGATAAAGTTGCCTGTGCATCAAAGAGAAAACATGTAACAGGCTAGACTTGCTGGCAGCTTTCCAGCTACTGCTTCTTTGCAGGGTTTGTATTCTTTTACCTACCCCTGCCCAGCCTAGGGAACCAGGTGCTTGCTGCCAATTAGTCTTGTCAAGGCAGTCCAGAGCTTCTCTTGACAAGCCTGACTGCTGACAGCAGCTGTGGGGTAGTCCTAGGCAGGATTTTAACTCCTCGCCTGCCAAATATTTTGCAGGTTAAATCCCCTGGTTTTGTTCTGCAGTTTTTCAAATATGCTTCCAGTTTATGGAAACATGTTTTATACTGACACTGATCTAAGATTGCCAGTGCTGCTATAGTGATAGAGTTT
>NW_010257151.1:19480-53430 GCF_000690775.1 Eurypyga helias
CACTTCATAAATTTGTGGATGCTGTCCCCCAGGCCACCTTCTACCTGATGTAGAGTGTAGCCATGGCTGGTTAAGACACCAGACTGGTCCAGCAATTTTCTCCCCAGTTGCTTGAAGTTTAATCTCTGCGGAGTATTGCAGTGGCACAAGGAAGTTTGACCAATTTATAGTACAACTGTATTAATGGATAACCTGTAAATTACAATAAATTTTTAATTTTTAAACATTTCGAGTCATTTATGTTGCTGCAAAGAGAAGCTCATTTTCAGTTTTGGAAATTTCCTGAGTTTTCTTGTCTTTTACATGTATGTGTGACCTTTCTGCTATCTAGTCCTTTGTTCCAGTAGTGTTAGCAGTGAACAAAAAAGAGATGCTATCCATAATATCTCAGTGGGTTTTTGATTTTTCATCAGAAATAGCAAATTTATGAACTGAGCAACTCATAGTGCAAGAGACTTTTTTTTTTTTTAAGAACGTGTAGCAGTACTTAGTCTTCAGGTTAACACTAACTTCTTTAATTCCAGTTCCTAAGGAGTCACAGCTTAAGCCATTAGAATCATAGAATCACAGACTGGTTTGGGTTGGAAGGCACCTTAAAGACCATCGAGTTCCAACTCCCATGGCATAGGCAGGGACACCTTCCACTAGACCAGGTTGCTCAAAGCCTCACCCAGCCTGGCCTTGAAGACGAATTAACTCTTCTTGGTTGTTGTGGATCTAGAAACTTTTGAAGTTTGAGGTCCATTTCGCTCAAACTTGAGAGCAAGGGCGGCTTTTTTTTCATCTTGCAAATTGCATGAAGACAATACTGCTTTTTCCTGTGTAGTCACTGCTGTAGATAAATCATTAGAGAAAGACACATAGAACTGTCTTTTCATCAATTTTAAGAGAGGGCACCTACCTCGTTTGTGTTAGAGAATATGATCTTTTGTTTGGTCAGATAGAAATGAAACGTGAAGTTGCTGGGTGCATGAAAAGAGCTCTGTGTGTAAAGGAGATGCTTTTAAGCTGGTGAGGGGCAAGGGTACTGTGGTGAGGCAGGCTGTTGAGGTTTTGAAAAGGCAGAGTATGAAAGCGAAAAGAAACAAGACGGTTAAAACAGTATAAATGGATACCAGAGCAGAGGAACTATCTGTTTGCAAAATAGCTAATTTGCAGTTGAATTAAATGCTCTGTTTACAAAATACCTTAGATTGGATACACTGACCCATCTTTTGAACTTTGCCTCCAATTTTCTTAGCTTTTAGTGAGGCATGGCTATTAAGGTATTCTTTTCCTTAATTTGGAACTCCCAAGCATTGCATACGAATAATCGTTAGATCACTCTTTAAATCAATTTGAGACATATTTATATTTTAGAACTTGTTAGAGAAGGATATGCTTTATTAGTGTTCTTAAAAGCAGAAGCAAGTTCTGCCCTGCTAGGGTAGAGCTCCATAACTTTTTCTGAGAGTGCTCACGGCTTTTGCAGAGGTCATCAAGAGGGCTGCCATACTTAACTTGAACACTGACTGGAACCATTTATTCTGCCCACGTGAATTTAAAAAAAGTATATTGGCAGCTTCTGTTTGAGGAGAGTTAAACATAGCTGTACAGAAAACGTTATTTCAGCAAGTACTCTAGAGTTCTCTTTCGTAGCCGGTACCTTACTCTGCTAACGTAATGCTTTTTCTTTTTACTTGTTTCAAATGATAAGGTGAAGTAGGATTTGCCTGATTTGCATATGTGGATGTCATTTAAAGGCAACTGTTTCTGTTTAATGTTGCTGTGTGGATTTATCTGTTCTGAGTGGCCATCAGGATACTGCCTAAATGATTTGAGGGTGTCTTTACTGGGAATGAATATGCATCATTGTCTTGAATTTGCAGAGCTTCTAGCATAGATCTCTTACCAGTATGTGGAGTTCTCAGTAGGCCTGTATCTTATTGTGTCTGTATTAATGTCTGAGGCTTATGCTTGCTATGTGTAGTTCTGCGATCCTTATATAATTGGAAATCCTAGCTTTGTTCATGATGGTTCTTTTATTACCCGCTGGACTTGTGTAAGTACACAGAAAAGAGTACTTTAGAAGCAACTGTCTCTTTAGTTTTGGTTCAGTGCTGTTCATGTTCTGTTCTTCCATTGATGGTTTTTCTGTTGGAGGGATTTGAGATTTTCTGAAAAGAAAAATGTACCACAACTGACCAGTATTTTCTAATCTGACATGTGAACACATGTAGTCCTGGCATTGTCCTATTTGAACCCCAAAGCCTAGTAAGGGGCTACAGGGATGTATCCCACTGTTCAAAATATCTTGGAACAATATTTCTGAACTAAAGCTACCAACGTGTGGCTGCTTGGAAAGAAACTGGCAGAGCATCAGGTATCCAAGTGAAGACTGCTTTTTGCTCATTGTGAATCTGCACCAAGGAGGGGGAGGAGATTGTTCCAACCTGAAAGTATGAAATAATGGCAAAATATCATTATTTTTCTTGGACTTGACAGTCTGCCAGCTTAAGCCCTTGAAACTTGTAGCTTTCCCTGTGTTTTAGCAGGATGAATCAAGCCAACTCAGCATTTTATTTTTGAAGTAAACGTTTTCAATAGCTGAACTTTCAACATGAATGTTCAGAGCAGCAGTTTAAATAGAGTCCTAATCTCTGTCTTTGCAGCCAGAGCCCCACAGTTGATTAATATGTAGGCTTCAAATTGAGGTTTCTCTTCAAAATAGTAGTCTAAGGTCTTAATATTGTGAGCAGAAGAAGTCAGTGCTGGTATGGAAGGAAGCAGGCTTGCCCTGACTGCTCCTTCCTCCCTCCTCATTGCTCCTCTCTTGTGTTAACATGGATGTTTATACAGAAGTCATAAACCAGATGGAGTAAATGATGGAGACTTTCATGTTAGTCTGGATCAGTTCCTTGAGCTGGTTGACTGAGCAGCCACGCGGTGTACAGACCACCTCCTGCACTGGCACAGGTGCCCAGGAAGAGGTTGACACCATCTCCTTGGGTTGCCATGCTGACCTTATGCCAATCTTGTGTGTTGTTGGATTTTTAGCTCTGTATCTTTTACCCCTTCTTGGCAGGTTTGGGTTTTGATTTCAGGGTTTAGACCTTCAGATTCTTCTCCCTGTGCAACTGCACTTCCTAATTATCAGAGCCTGCTAGGAAAAAAACAGTAGTACTTTTCCCTAATAAGGCTTTCATGAACACTTGAGATACTTGGATCCTTTACTTTGTCTAGTTAAAAAAAAAAAAATGACAGATACCTCTTCCTTCCAGACCCCCAAATCAATTCTCCAAGCTGCCTGCAGCGAGCACATTTTTGTGTGTGTAGAAAAACGCATGGTTCCACTTAAGCCAACACAGCCTTTGTTTTTTAAGAAACATTGTCTCTGGTATTACAGTAGTACTTCATTATTTCTGGAATGTGTATCGGAAGGGAGGAAGTTGCTTCGTAATCCATAGTATTGCCCATTCTTCCTTCCTCAAGTGGGTTACTTTTAACAGTAGGTGTTTGCCAGTCTTATTCATTTTGACTGAATAAGGTTGAGGAGTGCTTCTGTGAGCAGCTTTGTTAGTGCATCCCCAGAGCAGTAGCCTGTGGCAGGCATTCGGCAGCATGCAAACAGGATGTTAACCTCTTCAGCAAGCATACCTTAATGGAAGCAAATGTCTTTAATAATGGAGTCTCTTGTCATTGCTAAGTGAATCATTTTAAAGTAAGGAACAATCCAAATAGAAGTGTCGTCTCCCTCCATTCCTTTTACTTCTACCTCCATGCTCCAAGGTGATGTGCTCCACTGTCACTGAACATGTTAGCTTGCTTGTCTGTGTAGGCTTGTGCTGGTGTTGAACTAAACAGTGTGCAAGAGAGGCTACCATTTCTTTCCCTCCCCTTTCAGGTTATTGGTTTGTTGACTTGCAATTATCTGGTTTTGTTTTCCTTCAGTGTGTTGTCCTTGTTAGCTTTCAACACTTTGAAGCTATCATCCCAGGAAAGTACCATAACAAAGAATCTTGTAGATTCTTGTTTTTGAGATGCCTACTATACCCGTTCTGTAAGGTGTCATACATCATGCAGTGTATCGGCTTTTGTGAAGGTGGTACATTTTTAGGAGTTAATATTTTGAATGTAATTTACCATATCAACTAACTTTTAAATTGGGTAACACTATGAGAGTGTAACAAGTGTATTCTATTATCTTTAGGGCAGAGCACAACCTTGGCTTTGAATGTTATTCCTAGGAAGTCACGGGCAGAGAGCTCTGGCGAGGTCTTGTGACACTTCTGGAAAAGATGGTCTGAGTTTTCAGTAATCTTCTGATGTGTGGCATTTCAGGATTACAAGCAGGTTGTAATTGTTGTCTTTGTTTAGGTTGTATTACACAAATGGTTTTCCTAGGTCTCTTTCCAGTTTCACCATTTGTACACTCGGAATATTTGAAGACTACATTCATGTAAATTTCATGGATTTGAATGTGTCTAAATTTACTGCAAATAGGAATATAGTGTAAAGATAGTACTGCTCATTGCCTCTGTAATCCCTGTAGAGTGCTTTCTACCTGTTATTTTTCTAAGATAACTTATGCCAGTTTAAAGTAGATAGAAGTAATTTTTAGTTGAAAAGAGATTGTTTTAGGAACATTAATGTAACTTCACTTTTTCTTAGGAAATCTACAAATCGATGAACTCGCTTTGTGGCTTTTTCTGGAATTCAATTTGTTTTCTGTTTAGGCTGAAATAACCACTGGCAGTGCTCCTTAGTAGAACTGGGACAGCTTCAGGGCCATTCAGAAGTAATTTGTATTTTGTCAACCTTTGTTCTGCCACAAGAAATCCATGAAGCCACATGCCTGTTGCCCATTGATTTAAACCAATTTAAAATTACTAGATTGACTATTAAATTCTTCACCAATGAGTCAAGTTTTATTCTAGCATGAAGTTGAGAGGTTTAACCAAGACAGTCACCTAGATACAAGAAACTCTTTTCCATTAGCCAAGGATGGTTCCCAAAGCAACTTCCTCCCGGAGGCACCAGCAGCTTGACCAACAGGCCGTCAGCTGGCTGGCAGGGATGAGGTGGTGGGTGGTATGCTGACTGTTCATGTTTCTGGGCTGAACTGAGGAATAATAGTGACATATAATGTTAAGTACCATTAAGCATGAAATTTCAAGATAAGCTTCCATGTCCTTTTTGTTTTTTTTAATGAGCTCAAATGGTTAGCATGCAGCCCCTTTGGCCCCTGTGCCCAGTAAATCAGCATTACTGGGTTTATTTGGAACACAGGTATGTCTTCAGAGGCCTGAATGACCTAATGATTTAAGTAAGGCTTTATTGAAAATTGTATAGTCCTTATTCTAGCAACTTCACCTTTTGTTTGCTCTGTTAAGGCCTTGCTCCGAACCAATTCTGGTAGGGTTTAGTTGTGTGTTTGAAGACTTTCTAGGAAGATAATGAGGAAAAAAGAAAAGGGTGTAAACATTAAAGTTGCAAAAAAGCTTCACTTTCGCTTTAATCTTCATTTTGTACTTGAGACTCTGTTGTTCTCTGGAAAGGTTACGTCGGTAGAATCTTTCAGTAGTAGTAGTACGGCCTAACTTTAAAAGTGTTTCAGCCATGTTAGTGCCTCCAGAGGTGGATGGAAACTAATAATGTTTAGTACTTTTCTGACATTAGTCTGGAGTTTCTCCCTAGGAGGATTAACTTTTAATATCCACCCTGTGATTGCTCAACCTCAAAATTGTCTTTTATTTCAGTAAATACACATAATGTTTGAATATTTTTTTCCTTCCTGTTCTGCATGTGAAGCTTTAACATAACTTCTCAGTGTGTTCTGTTAACTTTTACTGCTGTTCTGGGTTTGGTTCTGGTGTGGAGAAGCAAATTATTTTCCTCTGTCCTGTTACTGTTATATTTCTGACAGTAGTGCGAGCATACTAAATCCCTCAACTCCTCTTGTATTTCTGAAAAACAATGATGATTATTTTAGGGAAGTGCTGACCTACTCTTTTAATAAAGAACTTGTCTTATATTCCACTGTCCCATTTTTAGAATCCTGGTTCATATTCCTCTTGCTTCACAATCATATAACATCCTTGTGGCAAGTACAGCAGTTGCTTACCTGGAAAAGTAATATTAGAAAAGTGTGTATTTTTAGCTGCCTTTTGATGTGATGTAGCAGCTGGAAACGAGGAGAGGCAGTATGAGGTGATCTGACAGCACTACCAACCGCAACTTGGGAACCGCTGATTTGGAGTTGAGACCAAAATGTGGGGCCTGAGTATGTTCATTGTGCCTGGCACTTCAGTGATCCAGGTACTGTGGCTTCGCTCTTGGCTCTCCAAAGCTTCATTTGAAGGTCCTCTCCTGGACTCTGTGACAAATGTTGAATGAATGAATGAAAACGAAAGTTCTGTGAAGCTTTTCGTTTATGTTGATATGCATTTAAAGTATATAAAGAGCTGGCAGTTCTATGCACACATTTAAGATATAATCAGTAAAATATCCCTTTTATACCAGTGACTAATTGTAAATATCTTAAATTGAAATGTATTCTAACAACTAACAAAAATGCTGTTTTTCTCTTTTCAAAAAAAAAAATTTTTTTTTTTTCTCTTTAATCATGTCCACACTCGGAAAAGGAATCTGGCAAGTTCATGTTGAGGTATATTCTCAAGGCAAGATACAGTGACCCGTATGCTTTTCTGGGTAAGAAGGGTGTCTATATTCTCGTGAGTATGACAGAAAGTAGTTAACCTTTTAAACTTAACCTCTGAAAAGTACAGTCTGTCAAGACAGTATGGTGGGGGTTTCGTGGGTGAGGGGATTTGTTGTTTGATTTTTCTTTGTTCTTGAATCTTTCTGGGCAAGTGCAAAGATCTTTCCACCCGTCTAACGGTCTGAAGACATTCTAGACTAATAGTGCAGAGGAAGAACAATTTTAGAATAAAAGACACCAGTGAATATTATATGACTGGTTAGAAAAGGACTTCCAGGTCATTACTGCAAAGATGGGTACTGTTTCTAGCCTAATTTCCCAAAAGAATGGAGGTTATATACGCTCCCTTTTTCCTTCCAAAAAATTTAAACATCTCTGTGACTGGGAAGAGAAAGAAATCTACAACTTGATTAGAAGTCGACATTCTATATACTGTGGCAGCCAGCAAACACCTAATGCGCCTCCTGGGCAGTGTGGATGTTCTGAGACACCACAGACAGCTATAATTGTTGTGGTGGCATGATACATGGTTGTGTGGTTCCTACAAAGCGGTGCGTGATCTGACTGTTAGTTCTGCTGCTCTTAGAACTTCCCCCATCCTCAACTTGGCCCAGACAACTCCAGAAAAAGCAAATCTAGGAATATTTTTTTTTTTAATCAGGAAGACATTCCCTGCTCACTTGCTTACACGCTTTCACTTTTACATATATGCAGAACACTATAGCATCTTCTATGTATAACATTTCCCTGCAAGTGTCTTCCTCCTTACTAACTGATTGGGTGTTGTTCAGATTGTCACTAGCACTGTGTTCTAGGTAACTTGTACCAGTAATCTCCAGTGACCGCAAAGGCCTGATTTCCTTGCTTTGCCCCCATCTCCCTACTTCCACACGAAATTCTTGAGGTTTTACTTTATGCAATTGGGTGTAGATACCTAGCTTGCTGGGTTTGCTGAAAAATCTGGGGAGGGTGTGGGTAAGGTAGCTTTTGCTTTCTGTTCCGATAATAGTTAGGTGTTTCGCGTTCATTATCCTTTAATGATTCTCATGTAAGCTATACGTTTGACTCTTCCCCAGGCTCAGTGGATGCTTCAGTAAAGTCATGGGCTTACAGCTGTGCTGTATCTTAAGGGACTTCTAGACTAGATCCCTAGAGTATTGCTTACATGTTTATCATCCACATTATTTCATGAGACCCAGGGCATTCAATCACCGTGTCAGATTCCTTTCTAGCTGTGAACAGGGAAGAGACGCAGCAACAGGAGATTGTTGCTTCCAAATAATGTTTCCGAAGAACAGAGCAGTTTCCTTTAAGAGTTAAATTAGATAAGACAACACGTGTTAGTCCTTTAAGTTTAGCACTTCTCTCAGAACTTAATTAGATCTAATTTAGCTTGGCATTGCCTGACTTTTTTTTTAGTACAGAATTAGCCTGTTTCTCTCTGTCCTAGGGCACTCCTGTGTTTTTTGGCAGCCTTGTTCCAGTTATCAAACTCGGTTTCTGAAGAAGCAGTTGCAGAATACACACCGCTAATGTTTTTATCTTTTTACTGTATCTTTATGATTCACTGTCATCGTTTTTCTGCTGCAGAGCTGCTTTCTTTATAAGTGCTCTTACTAAAGATAGAAAAGCTCCTTGGGCTCTTTCATTCTTTTATGTCTTAAGTAATAAAGCCAGACAGTTGGGTTTTTTTAGATGTTTCATATGTATGGTTTCATTAATATATCAGAGACTTTATAATTCTAAAATTCTGCTTTTACCTTACTGCCTTTCCTTGTCTTTTGGTGATTGCCTCATCTAAGAATGCTGAATGCTTTTTTTGTGCTAATTTTAAAAATCTTGTCAGTTATAGCTTGGAATGTATCTGACCTGCGGCTGGAGCTTTTGCTTTTAGATGGTGTATCTGGACATTTGCAGTGCACTTGCTGGGTTTCAATAATTGATCTCATAGGTTGGAGTGACTTGAGTAGTTCTTTTTCAGGATTTGCAGGGAGTCATAGCTTACATATGACGTACAAATTTGTACTAAAACGAAGAATTTTAGACTGCGTATTTCCCGTCTATCAAATACAACTATGCAGACCTACGTAGATGCCTACAGAAAAATGGGAGGGCCTGCTTGTAAAGATGTTTGTATTTTCCCAAACACTTTCTTCATAGTGATTTCTCTAAATATCAATGTGGTGTGATGCATGTTACTGCCACATAACCATACAGACATTAGGGCATTTGTTTTCAAATGTAGTGTGTTAGTTAATGGTCGTCCTGTGCCTGTAACTTCACTGATAACTGAAGATGTATCCTCATTTTTATAAAATTGTATTTTTATTTTAATATTTCTTCTCCTCTCTTCTCTTGAATTTAGATAACGTAATCCATGGATAAAGTGGGAAGGATGTGGAACAATTTCAGATACAGGTGCCAGAATCTCTTCAGTCATGAGGGTGGAAGTCAGAATGAAAACATAGTTGTGAACTCCAGTAGTTGCTCATCTGCTAAAGAGAAAGCTATCCAGATAACTGATTTGGCTCAACAGCAACCCAGCAGCCCTTTGAGAGAAAACATTGCTTTGCAATTAGGCTTAAGTCCTTCAAAGAATTCGGCAAGGCGGAACCAAAACTGTGTCACAGAAATTCCCCAGATTGTTGAAATAAGCATCGAGAAAGAGAATGACTCGTGTGTCACTGCGGGAACTAGACTCGCTCGAAGGGACTCTTATTCTCGGCATGCTCCTTGGGGTGGGAAGAAGAAGCAACCCAGAGCTCCTTGGACAATGAAAAAAGATTTGGTAGAACACGAAGTGGTTTGCAGAGGAGGGAGAGGAGGTACGGGGTGAGCTCTGTCCATGATATGGATGCAGTGTCCAACAGGACAGTAGGTAGCCGTTCTCTGCGACAGCGCCTGCAAGATACTGTTGGGCTATGTTTTCCCATGAGAACTTACAGCAAACAGTCCAAACCTCTCTTTTCTAACAAAAGAAAGATCCATCTCTCTGAACTAATGCTTGAGAAATGCCCTTTTCCTGCAGGCTCGGATCTGGCTCAGAAGTGGCATCTGATCAAACAACACACCGCACCCGTGAGTCCTCATTCAACGTTTTTTGACACGTTTGATCCTTCCTTGGTTTCCACAGAAGATGAAGAAGACAGGCTCAGAGAGAGACGTAGACTTAGTATTGAAGAAGGGGTTGATCCCCCTCCCAATGCCCAAATACATACTTTTGAAGCTACAGCACAGGTTAATCCATTATATAAACTGGGACCAAAGTTAGCCCCCGGTATGACTGAGCTGACCGGGGACAAAAACATAACACCTGCAGGAAACTGTGACTCGGAAGAGGACACGACGACGCTTTGTCTGCAGTCGCGCAGGCAGAAGCAGCGACAGATGTCCGGAGAGAGCCACGGCCATATCAGCAGGCAGGGGGCTTGGAAAGTGCATACTCAAATAGATTACATCCATTGCCTCGTGCCAGACTTACTTCAGATCACAGGTAACCCGTGTTACTGGGGTGTGATGGACCGTTACGAAGCAGAAGCACTTCTGGAAGGTAAACCCGAAGGCACTTTTTTGCTCAGGGATTCTGCGCAGGAGGACTACCTCTTCTCTGTGAGCTTCCGTCGTTACAACCGGTCGCTGCATGCACGCATTGAGCAGTGGAATCACAACTTTAGTTTCGATGCCCATGATCCCTGTGTGTTTCACTCCTCCACTGTTACAGGGCTTCTGGAACACTACAAAGACCCTAGCTCTTGCATGTTCTTTGAACCCTTACTTACTGTATCCCTGAACAGGACTTTCCCCTTTAGCCTGCAGTATATCTGCCGGGCAGTCATCTGCAGGTGCACTACGTACGACGGAATTGATGACCTTCCTCTACCCTCAATGTTGCAAGACTTTCTAAAGGAGTATCACTATAAACAAAAAGTCAGGGTGCGATGGCTGGAGCGGGAACCTATAAAAACAAAGTAAATGGAAATCAGAATAAGCTTCTAGAATATGCTTTGGGTTTTTTTGTGTGTTACAGTTTAACTGCAGCGAGCGCACCAACAACGTCTAGCTTTTCTGCAATATCCTATTTAAGCTGAGTGTTAGTATCCTGTCAGATGCTGCCTGCTGTTAATCAGACTAAGTTGTGATGCCTCTTGGAAACAATAAGCAGACACAATTCTGCACGTTTTTCATTAAGGCCTAATGAAAATATTTTTGCTAATTTCTAAATATTTTGTTTCCCTTTTATAGCTGTAGTAATTGGATGAAGAAACTATGAGGCATTTTCCATGGGTCATTCATATAATGCTAATAAAGAAAGGCTTTATTAGAGGAGCATTTTTGCTAATATTTGGAGTATTTTTTTAAATTATCTTCTTGAAAACTTTCCACTGCTCCGAGTACTAACTTAGCTCACATGCATGTTGCCCAGTACTAGTGAATAAGAGTATTTTCTTTTAATGAAGAGCAGTTCATTAGAAGCAGTCCGTTAAGAGTGAACGGTGTTGTGATGCTAACAGACGAATCACACTTTTCTCGGTGTGTCAGGTTTCCTGATCATTAAGACTTGAATATGCCTGCTCAGTACTGTAATTCTATTTTAAACACTTGGAGATTTACGTGGCATTGTTAGGAAAAGTAATGCTGTCTTAGACAGTTCAATACCTTCCAGTGTGAATTACTGATGTGGTGGCAGGACACGGGATTAGGTTATTGCCATGAAACAAAAGGTTCCTTTTTTTGCTAAAACAGAATTTGGTGGCCTGACTGCTAGTAACTTGCAATGGAAGGCAATAATGAAGAGGAAAAAAGTTTAATTATTTAAAGTCATCTGACAGTTTTTTTGAGAAAGTGACAAGTGGTTGAATAAAAAACAGAATTCTATAAACAGAATACAAAATCTGACATATCCAAAATAAATGTCAGGTTTCAAAGGTACTGTTACACTTTATTTGTAAATATCTTTCCATTTGTGCTTTTAAAAATGTTTTAAAGTAATATGCACTGATTATAGTTTCAACAGATTGCTTGGGAACAAGAGTCTGTTTGCTTATTTAATTGGAGATGGGACTTGAAATGGTTCTGTCTTACACATTTTTGCACTAAAATTTAGTTGGAATGCCCTGACCCCTGTTTAATGTTTTGTACCCATTACGAGTGCTCCCTAGTTTCTTTACCAGCTGCTACAGTGTGTTATTACTTACTTCTCTATGGCAGTGACCTGTGCGAGGTAGGGAACATTTTGGCTGCAAGTACAATAAACGTTATTCTTGTATGCTACACTAACCCTTCTATTGATGTATTTTTCTGCTTGCTGTGCCTTGTTCTGGCTTTTTGTGCTAATAAAGTACAGTATGTTCAGTGTTATACTTGTATATCTGCTCTGTTTTTATATATTCACGTAACCTGTAGCAGTTAACTGAATTTTGAATAGGCTTTTCTTAGTACTTAGCATAGGCAACGCACAGATACTGTGCGGTTGAATAATGGTTTATCAGCACACCATATTCCTGTTTTTTGTTAAATGCTTGTCAGAAACCGAAGTGTACACCATTGAACGATGTTTCTGTAGTCACTGCAAAGTAACGGACTTGTCTGCAGGCGTAGAGCATTTCACAACTTTTGTAACGTGAAGGATGTGTTACGCAAAAAGTGTTCGAGAACATTGTTGATCCCCTGTAACAGTTGCTGAAGGTGTTTCAGCTTGTTATACAGCTAAGCTTAATGTTTTGATCCTCCCCACTGAGTAAGGAATGGTTTATTCCTGTAAATTGACAGTACAGCAGTGGCATTTGTTCACTTGTAGACCATTTTAATAAACAGATGTGCACGCAAACTGGCCAAATGCCCTGCTTTTACCAAAGAATACTGTCAATTTATGTTGGGGTATTTTTTTAGTGTAAAACTTCGAGTGGGGAGGTGCAATTTTTGTTCTATCCAATATTTAACCCGAGCTATGATAAACCAAAGTATTTGACAACTTCATCTGAACTTAAGTATTGTACACATTTCTGTTGGTAGAGCTTAAAACTTTTACATCAGCGGTGTTGTCATTTTTCTTGAACTCACGATGCACCTGGAGGGGAATGATATAAATAATTTTGTAATGACTGGAACAGCACTACAGAGAAGCTCATACTGCAAGGGGTTAATCTGAAGCACCCAGAAAGCACTTTAAAATGTGTTTATATGCTTGTGGAAAATTTGTGATCCCGTTATGCATTCTTTGTAGTAGCTTATCTTCTTTTGTGTGTTAAAAGACTTCAACTGTTAAAATGGAACTTTTGTTTAGAATATGTAAATACCAAGTTTATGTAAGTATATGTACAAATGTACTCACGGTCACTTAAGTTTTGAATTGTGTGTGTGTCCTTGGATATGCAACTCCTGGTTTAAAATCTGCTCTAAGCATAAAAAGAGGAAGAAAAGTCACCAGCATGAAACTGCACCCAAGTGTACCTTCACTGTGTCATTCTCACTGTTCCCTCAGTTGGATCTGAATTCCAGATGAGTTTACTTTACATCTTGCTTTCAATATTAGTATCGTACAGTCAACCTGCAACCAAGCTTTGTCCCAGTGTAGGGACCTGTTGTTTTTGTTTACACCCATTGCAGTCGCTTGTCATAAACTAGCTGGCAAGATTCTAGCTGTGGCATTACACGTGTGGTCAGGAATGCACATCCATTTAATATTTTTATCATGTGGTGGAATCTTTGGGAGGAAAAAAATTAAACCCCAAACCCTGATCTCGGAAAGTTTGCTCTTGCATTTGTGTAAATAGTCTTTAGGGAGAGGATTTATTGCTCCCTTAAAAAAAAAAAACAAAAACCTCTGACTTTTTTTTAAAGCTTTGCAACACTGAAATATACAGAATAACTTGCTATTTGTGGTTATGCTAAAAAGAATCACTTTTTAAATTATAGTAGACTTGAGTGTTGACTACTCATGTTGGAGTGTGTTTCTTAATATATTTTCAGTTCTAAAGGCACTAAAGCATTAGGATGTTGAGAACGGTAGTAGTTGGTTCCTTGTTTCTGTTTTAGGAATGTGCTTTAACCTTCTGATTTTGTTTAGAAAATCTTATATGTCTTCTTCAAAAGATCTGCACAAAGCATTGATTTTTATTTTTGTTTACAGTAGGATTCAGTGCAATCAGGTATGCTAGCATGATTCCAATCTAATTTGATGACATGACAGATGAGTGTTTGAGCCTCCGCCTTGTTCTTTCGAGGTGATTTCCATTTCTGCAGAAAGGGCTATAAAAAGGGCTTACTTAGTAGGATTAATTTGCAAAAAATCTTACAAAGATTTTTGACCATATTTGAAAAGAACGGGGTGGTGGTGCTGTGTGGGAGTGAAGAACTTCGAATGGTTAGCACAACTTGCTGGTGTTGTTACATGTAAGTACACACATCGTTATATTTTATACAGTCGGCAACGACTCCAGTTTACCAAGATAAGGAAATTTAAAATAATCATAATTTCCATATAACATGTTGCCTAACATTGTTTTATTTACACGATAACTGTTCAGTGTTGTTAATGCATTGACATCCAGTGCATGGAGGTGTTTTAACTGGATCACTGTTCATAGAACAGAACTACAATTGGAAAAAAAGGGTATTAAATCCAAATCTTTTTAGAAATCTAAGTTGATGTCCCTGTGGAATTGGAGAGAAGTAACTGCACTGTGTTTTGACTGTGTAAGAGGGTCTAGGGGTTCAGGTTTTTTAATCAGTTTTAAAGGCATAACTCTTCTGAAAATACTCTTAAGGGCACGTCGACATTTGTCTAGGTCATTTACTTGTCAGAGTGGATCTTAAGATGAATCTTAAGAAAAGAGGTTAGAAAGCCATGTTTTGCAATTATGTACTTTAGATTTTGTGTGTATTTGAAGACTTGTTGCTTACAAAATGATAATCTTTAAATCAGAAGCACAGTCTTTTGAAAGACCTGCGTGTGTATCCAGTGTTTGATTACATGAATTCACGCCTTTGCTAGACGTCGGCCCAACAGTCGCTCACATCCTTAAGTCCATATTTAAGGTTCTGCACTACTTAGAAACACTCAAAGATTCTGAATTCCTGTGATACAAAACTGGTTTGCTTTAGTGTCCATGTGCAAGCCAAGCTATTTGCAGAATGCTTTAAAGCTTGTTCCTGCTCCGGAGTTGCATGTAAGACTGCAGGTGTCAAGTCAGAAGTTGCTGAGTACCACAGACAAATCTGCAGGGAGCATGGTTCTTTTTTTCTTTTTTTCCAAAGCCACCTTGAAATACAGTATTTAATGGAAATGTATAAACCAAATCTTCTGTGATTCTTTCTAAAATAACAGTACTTAGCTCCGTTAAAAAAACCCTTCACATTTTAAATTATGAAAGCGCTTTTTGAGTCTCTTTTTTGTCAGGTTTTGTGAAATGCTCCTGTGGGTGTCAAACCTTAGTCTGCAAGAATCTACATAGCCCATGTAGATGTATGTTAATAAGATGCCTCCAAGCATGCGTGCGTTCACCTTTTTTAACGTTGCCTGAAGTACACCAACAGGGTGAGCATTAGTATTGGAATTCTAAAAATTCTCCCTCTTTCTGTCTGTGCGTGGCACGCATTGCAAATAAAAGGACTGTTTTATTTGTATCTTCAGCTGCCTTTTTAAATATTACAGCTAACTGGTTCATGCACGGTTTCTTGCTATTGCCACACTTACCTAAACAGCTGTCTCCTGACTCGTGACCAAAGGAGACTTGTTTTTTAAAATTCATAATTGCTTTTTAAAAAAATCCTACAATAGAAATCAGTTGGCTTTTAAAGTGTTAAGTCTTACAGAGCACGGCAGAACAGTTTTTGCAATATTGATGTACAAAGAATCATTTAACCTGACCCTGGATTCTGTCTAACAAATGCAGTTGACTTAAAATGTGTCAATTGTAAGCTTTTTTTCCCCATTTTTAGTAGAAAAATGCTACAGATCAGAGCTTGGAAAAGAAAAAGGCTTGATGTTTTCATGACGAGATCCATAAAGCAAATGTTTTGCAATGAGATAAGGATCTCTTGAAGATGCTTTTTAAGAAGTTCCCCCCCCCCCACTAGGTCTTAAATCAAGACTCTTAAAAAGAATAAAAACCCACCTCTTGAGGACTTTAGCCTTACAATCTTTCAGAGACGGGAAAGAAATCTGGTGCTTTTAATTAATTTTACTTAAACCCAGCACACTTGCATGTTGCCGTACTGATTTAAGAGTAGTTGTTTCAAGAAGCAAATTTTAAATCTGTTATTTCAATGAAGCATTGCCATTTCTTTTTTTAATATTTGATTTACAAAAATAGCTTATCAATAGGATGTTAACCTGATACCGTCTTTAAATCTATTTATATGCCACTGTGTATACACTTTTCAAGCTGAATAAATGTTCACTTTGTAAATTTGCATTAAAGCTACAGCTGTTAGCAGCTGGGTTTCTTAGGGCCAACACAGTTTTGGTGAGCAGAAGCTCCTGTTGCTTGACCCTTTTTTCTATCTTCACTAGAGAAAAAAAAAAGTATAACTCTGCGTGTGTGATATAGCTAATGTTGCAAATTTTCTTGGTTAAGCACACAGCTATGCTGACAAGCAGAAACATATCTGAACTCGCTTGTCTGGAGTAAAGCAACCTCTGATTCTCTCAGCAGGAGTTGTAACTTGGTGGCATGTTGGCAAAGGGGAAGCGGAATTAGGTTCTGTTCGTCGCTGAGCAGCTGTTAAACAGAACACGGTGCGTGCTTCCTGTGCGATAAGGTGTATTAACGTTTTAGAGCCCTGAGGATGTTAATAGCTCTTGGAAGATACAGATGTACTTGGCTGCTTTGTCACTTCTTGCTTTCATACTCATAGGTTTGCAAAAGCATGAAGAGAGGGATTTATGAAAACTGAGTCTGTGTAGTCACCAAGCACTACTTTGTGATGTCTTTACAGAGGTAGCAAATTCCTACATGCTTCTAGTTAAACTGTTTTGGGAGAATGAATAATGACACTGTGGGCACAAATTAATTCAGATTGCACTATGAACTTTCTTACCGGAAGCCTTCATTCTTACAAAAAGCTATGCGATCCCTGCACAGAAAAACTGTAACTCTGGTGATGCGCTCTTTGGTGGGTGTCCAAAAACGCGGCACCCAGACGGTCCCTGGACCTTTTCCCGACATTCCAATTGAAGAGGCCCTGGCAGGCCCGCCAGGCACTCGAGGAGTTGGCTGACAAGCGTGCCGTGCCGAGCATCGCCCGATGCCAGCACCTTGTGTAACTGTGCTGGTTTAGGTCTCCCTAGCTTGGATGGTTTTTAACCCGCTGCAGCTTATATGTTTCTCCCCCACCCCCACCTAATTTGTCTTTGTTAACTGGTTGCCAAACTGTCTTGCATCTTAATATAGTAAGAAAATAATGTGATTTACGGCTACCCAACCAGTGTATTAAGTAATAGATGGCTCTGTCTTAATAAATGGGGTATGAACTACCATATTGTTCTCTTTTTATATTTGTTTGGGAGAAAAATGTTGTGGTCTTACGAGTTTATTTTAAGTCTGTACTGTAAATATGTATTTTTACAAACATTTAGAAATTGTACATGTCAAAGGGATGAGTGATTATTAGGTCAAAATAATCAGTAACTCATGTTTATTCCAGTCCATTTCTGTTGCATCTAAAATACTTGAGTGAAGAGATCCAGAGGCTGATAATTACAGTCTTTAGAAGTTTTATCACACTCTGAAATTCCAGCAAGCTCTTGATTTAGTGAGTTTTCACTTAAATCTCAAGGGTTTTTCCTCCCCAGTTGCAGGCTGAGCGCACCTTTTTGTGACTGAAACGTGTGTGTTCCAGAGCACAGCCCCCATGAGCACAAACCAAGGAACAGACGTAGCTGTCATCCCCTAAACCGAGAGAGTTTCTCCTTTGCGCCTGGTGGGAGCTGCTCCTACAGCACCTTGGTGCAGACGATGTGGGAAACTGGGCAGAATGCCGCTGGTGAGGAGTTACAGCAACGGCCCTGTGACATGCTGAATGTGTGGCCTGGGCTTCTCTGTGGAACTATTTCAGGCTTCCCAATTTAATTGTGGGGTTTTTTTTAGAGCATTGCTCCTAAAAATACATTTAGTCTAGGTTCCTTTGGAGACTTTATCGCTCATCGCTAGTGAACTAATAGGAAACAAACCCCTGAAAACATAACTGTGGGATTTGTGTCTCCTTTATATAGAGATTGCCTTAATAGTTTTAGCTTCATTGAAACATGCAGAAGGTTAATTGTCTTAAACTCAGCTGAAATAAATCCATAGTTGATTAATAAGTGAAAGTTGTGGGAATTGACTTACCTATTACAGTGGTTGGTTGAAATATGAAGCACTAACTCTGTTATGGCAGAGGTCATTGTTTATAATGATCTATGAGTAAGTATTTTGAGTGTGTAGGTAAGGAAGATGCAGGCACAGTACTATTTCAGAAGGGTTTCAGAAGGCCAGGCGGTCTGTGGGATGACTCAGGGGTGGGTGAAATAATGCCGGCATGACCCGCTTGCGAGCGTGTTCTCGCCTTGCTCTCCCGTCAGGTGTCTGTCTGGCGCCACTGGGGAAGTCACGGTTGTAAGCATTCGGTTGGGCTGCTGTAGTCTCTTAAAACTTACCGGAACGAATAAAATGTGCTGTGTATAGGTCTTGAATCTTCAGAATAGTGTTAGTTGTAGCTCTTGTCTCTTATATTAGGGGGAATATCTAAATTCATCTCAGTTTTAAGAGTGGGACACAGACCTTGTAAAGTGACAAAGCTGCTTGGAATCAGACTTGCTAGATGTGGGCAAGTTGGACACGTTGTTGTTCGCTGTCTCGGGTTTCCCTTCAAGGGAAGAAGAATGGTGATAACTCGATCCGTTTGTGAAATACTTTGTGCCCTGGTGATGACCAGCATAATAGAAGACCTGGTCAGTGTTATTTGGGAATGTCCGACACCCGTCCTTCGCCAAGCCGTCAAGACCTGAGGCAGGTGTATGTCCACTCTCAGTATTTGTAACTCGGTGGTTTTGCTCTGGTGATAACTCATTGCTGTGGACACACAGGTATGAAGGGTACCGAGTGCCATACGCCCTTTATTTCCACGCCCAGCCGTTTGTCAAGCCATAGATTGGGTTTTTCCTCCTTAAAGTGGTGTTTTCTCCTTGCAAGCTCTGTTGAGGAGGCACAGTTTTAGCCTGTTTGCTGCTGTCGTTTTGTGTTTTGTATCCAGTCTGATAAGGCTGATCACCTGCAAGCGGTGTGCGAGGAGAATTTCCTGGCGTGAGCCGATGAATTGCCGAGATTGTTATCGTTCTGTACTACAGAAGCACCCCATTTTATTTATACAGCGTTTTGTCTTCAGTTTCATTTTGTGCCAAGAAGAGAAAAGCCAGGCTTTTCCTTCAAGGGGCTGCTTGTGTGACCATTCGTACCATGGGCGTGCAGGTGCCCGACACTTCGGCCAAACGCTTTTCTGCCCTAGCGGTGTTGGTAAGGGAGCGCTGCTCTCCTTCCCCGCTCCCCAGTCCGGTGTGTGAATCGTGTACTCTTGGCTGGAGGGTGCTTTCACCCTCTCAGGTGAGCGAGAGCTATCAAAACTTTTTCTTTTTACCTGAGAACTTGCTCCCTTGCCTTTGTGGGCATGGCTTTGCAGAGGGTCTGTGGCTTTAAGCTGTTCCAGATGTGTCAGAGCCACTGCTGACCATCAGATGGGTACTGCCGCTGTTTATGCTGTTCAGGAAAAAGCCCGGTGGGAAGCGTTCTGTGAGCAGGGGTTTGAAGCCAAGAGTTTGTAAGGTGCATCAACAGCTTTGGTTAGTTTTTTCTAGAAGATTCTATTTTTATCTTGATTCCATGCTTCAAGGATTCTTAATCCTTATCCTGGGTCACCTCAAGTAGATTTTTTTACATTGGAGGGGAAAGGAAAATGGAAAATAGTACGTAATTCCAGCACAAACTTTGAAAGAACTATTTCCAAGACTGGTATCTGTATCGCTTTAAGACCTCCTAAATTTCTCAGGTGTCTGGTATCTCTCACAGGAATTTGACTGGCACCAGCTCTGGAAATACAGTTGCCCAGAAAAGTAGAGTAGGGCCCTGAAACACTACTTGGCTGCGGCTCTTGGTAGATGCCTTGGAAGTCACTTTCCAGCAGGTCATCCCTTACTGCATTACGTACTTTGTAGACATTGGTGCCCTCCAGAGCTTGCCCTAGGTCCTGGTTTCTGGCAGTTTAGACCTTTTAACAAAGGTCCCATTTCTAGTCCTTGAGCTCCTCTCGGGACCAGTGCCACCTCGTGAAACAGCCTAAGATTGTTCTGAATGTGGCTCAATCTCCCTTTGCTTCTTGGGGAGACCTACTGCAGGCGGTAAGAGTGGGCCAGGCACAAGAGCTGCTCCTCATCTCAGATCTGGGAAGAGATCCGTTGGCCAGCGCTGCTTTCCATGCCCTGTAGTTGGAGAGCTTTTACTTACCCCCTCTGTAGCCAGACATCCAGGTTCACAGGACACTCTGGCTTGGCTTCTGCCTCAGTGAGTCTGCAAACCAAAATCCCTCTGTCCTAGCAGGGCCAGTTCTGGCACTCGCCTTGTCATGTGCAAGGTGGAGATTCAGCCCAGCTGCCGTGGTTAGGGGTAACTCCACAGGGCTCTCCTCAGGCTGCCCTCGCTGGAGTACAGAGATGGTGCCTCTGCACGCCTAGCACGAGCCATTAGCACCCTCAGCACCGAGCTGCTTTCGGTTCTGCATAAGGACAATTTCTGCAATATTGTTGTCCCCATCAGGTCATGTCAAAGGGCTCCTCTTGGTTTTCTCAAGGCAGTGTCTAGTCTCATCATGCCCATTGTAACTTGAGTCAGTAACAGCTTATAACTTCTTTGTTTTGCTACAGCAATTGTTGTCAAAAATAACCAAGCAATTTACACATCAGTGGCACTAGGCACTGATCAACACTGTATTTCAGACCTGCTCACAGAATTTTACATCAGCATCTCTGCTCAAAGCTCCATTTATTGCCCTCAGTCCATGAGTCAGATGGTCCTCGGTGTTAAATCATGGATTTGCTTTTCTGTTGGGAGATACCCTAATTAACAGTGGAATGAACGTCAGCCAAGTAATGAGATTCTCTGCTTGAAGTTTAGTCATCTCTTTTCCCCAGGGACGTGTTCCTCCCCTTTCGTTCTGGCACGCTGTTTGGTGCCTGAGCTGCTTCGTTAAGAGATTGTCTACAGCCATCTTTGCTGCTCAAACACTATTTTTCTCCTTCATCCTGCAACGATTAGAAACCTTAAGGATTTAGAAACACTTCCTTTCATTCCCTTTTCATTTTCCTCTCCCTGTGTTATTTTAAAATCCCTTTCTGTAGGGGACATTTAAGCTGGTTTAGACATCTATGAAGGATCAGACTGCTGAGCCCATGGCAGCCATTCTGATGGCTGTCAAATCGACGAAAAGGGTGAGCAGCACATGCCCTTACAGCTGCCCTCCCCGTGCTGGCTCTGTCTTGACAAAATTACCTTTTCCACTTGCTTTACTTTATCTGAGGTGAGTTTTGTTTGTGCTAATTAATCTGTTTTTTTCCAAAATGGTAGATGTTCATATGTGACTTGTCCCATTTTATCTTGGATATTGAGGAACCTTTTGGTTTTCTATTTGAACACCATGAAACTAGTTGGGAGGACCTTTCACAGCACAGTTCCAGGGCTCAGCTATTTTAATAAATGGTTGCGGTACAGAGAGCTGGTTGTGCAACTACCTGTAAGGGAAGTGAGAGGATGGAAGTATTAAATGAGGTTAAAATACCACCCACAAAAGCTTGGAAAACTCGGATAGACTGTGTGAGGAAAGCAGCTACCTGGAACTGAGGTTGCATCTTTACCGAGGAGCGTGTCGATGTGGGGGTTCCAGGTACGGTGTGGTTTCGGCAGAACGGTGCCCTCCTCACCGCTCTGCTAAGGACCGCGCAGTGCTTCACCGTGCTGTTTGCTCAGGTGAAGGGGGCAGCAGGCTCGTCTACCAAGCGAATAGTCTGTGGAAATGGACGTTGGCCCTGGAAGAATGACACTTCTGTGACCTATTCTGAAAATACATCTAAACAGAGTGGCTTGAATGACAGGGAAATACACACACTACATCTGCTCCAGACACAAGGTAAGCAAAGCACATGCTGCTGAGTGTTGTGTAAATGGTCGCAGTTGTTCTTGGACATCTCAGCTGGGATGTAGCAAATATGCGCCTTGACAGATTTATGCTTTTTTTTAAATTACTTAATTTTGTGAAATTTTTCAAGCTTACTGAAGTCATACTTGAGAAGATGATTTTCTGTGCCAAACAAATCTCTTTGCATGGATGAGGAAAAGGCTGGAAAACTTTAAGCAAATGCCTTCATTGAAAGTTTTGGTACTCATCAGTAAATATGCAAAGGGAGTTTAAAACTTCTTTAGAATATTTTCATGTACATTTCATGACCTTCCAAAGGTGCATTTTCATTCCACAGGTTACTTAATCTAATGTACTTGTGCATATACGCACACACACACACCCAGCTTCCCCCCACCACCACCACAACTTGTGTATGCTGACCAACATCAGTTTATTAGGTGAAAGTCAGACGATTTGCTGGAAACGTGTGTGATGGGTCAACAGGTATTGGAACCTGCGGGCACAGAAATGACAGGACTGGGATTCTTTCCAGGGTGAATGAAATTCTGGAAGCGCCAATCAGACCTGGATCAGCATGTTGCCTGCAGTTTTCTGTAGGGTAGCTTTTAGAGGGAGAAATACGGAGTTTGAAGCTGCAGGTTTTAATTATTTATATGCATTGTCTTGATTTAATTGGCTTATTCTGCAGTGATTAAATGCTGTTGCTCAGGATGAGAAATTACTGTGAGTTTACAATGGAGAGTTAAGGGAAAGCTTTGAGGGGGTGCTTTAATCGATTTTTGGGAACTTGAGTAGACTCAGAAACGGTGGGCTGGGTTACGCAGCGATGCCCATCTGCTTGGGGCTGTGCAGTGTTCGTGGGTTACCTTTGGGGGTCCACTCCATAGCCCAAGCTCCCTGCCAGCCAGCCTGGCAAATTGTCACAGCTTGAGCTGCGTGTTTGTGTGTTGTTTGCACGAAAGCCATCGTGTGAGAAAGGTGCATGTTCACCTCTTTCCTCAGAATGTCTCGCAGCAAGGATGTGCTATCCCAGACCCTCTCTGGGAGGCCACAGTCCTTCAGGAACACAGTTGTGCTTTGTTCCTTGTTAGCATTAGGTCACTCATCCAAACAAGAGATTTCTTGTTGTGCCTTTGCTGGAGGAGTGCCTAAGCCTCCATTATTCCTTGCTTACCACATCTGGCCTGGGACCCAGTGCTGTTTGGTGGCCTGTGATACTACCCGTGTACTCATTCTCTGTCATGTTACCACACTGTGGGCTGACTCAGCTCGCTCTTTGTCCTCAGCAAGTGGGCTAGGATTGTGCTTCAGCATTCCCTGTTGCTCCCAGGCCTTCTGCGGGTATTTACAATCAAACACACTTTTTTTGGATGACACACATGATCGTCCTGCAACATGCTTATGAAGAGCAGTCATACACCACAGCAAAGGCCTCATGCTCAACTCATACTGTTACGGTGTTGAGGTGGCCGAAGGTTCAGCCTGCCACCTTCCAACAAATGAAGTGGGCTTTGGGAGACATGGTGGGTAATTGTTAGTTGTATAAATTTTTCCCTCAGGAGAAACTACCTCACGAAGGGCAGTGATTGTCCCCTTGTACTGGGCACTGGTGAGGCTGCATCACAAATCCTGTGTTCAGTTTTGGACCCCTCACTACAAGGAAGACACTGAGGTGTTGGAGTGTGTCTGGAGAATGGCAACGGAGCTGGGGAAGGGTCTGGAGCACAAGTCCTGTGAGGAGCGGCTGAGGGAGCTGGGGGTGTTCAGCCTGGAGAAGCGGAGGCTCAGGGGAGACCTTATGGCTCTCTACAACTCCCTGAAAGGAGGTTGCAGAGAGATGGGGGTTGGTCTCTTCTCCCAAGTGACAGGACAAGAGGAAATGGCCTCAAGTTGTGCCAGGGGAAGTTTAGATTGGATATTAGGAAAAATGTCTTCACCAAAAGGGCTATTGGGCATTGGAAGGGGCTGCCCAGGGAGGTGGTTGAGTCACCAGCCCTGGAGGTGTTTGAGACACGTGTAGCTGTGGTGCTGAGGGACAGGGTTTAGTGGTGGACTTGGCAGTGTTAGGTGAACGGTTGGACTTGATGATCTTAAAGGTCTTTTCCAACCTAAACAATTATGATTCTGTGAATGATTTGAGGTAAGGATGTAAAAGAGAAAATACTCTACTAAGTGTAAGTGTGGAGAAAAGCAGGGATGTAGTGCTGTTATAGAGATGATGTTCTTGTTACTGTGGCTAAATCAGCTGAATGCTGACAAAAGCTTTTTTCAGAATTCGAAGATAAATCAAATCTCCATCCACCCAAGCGTCTTTGAGAAACCTTAACAGAAGCTGGAGACTGCTGAATGGATGCAGCATGCTCCAGCAAAGTCAGTCTGTTACCACGATGTTCAGGAACATCACTGTGGACACCGTGAACTGCCTGTCTTAAAGCTTCAAGCAAGGCAAAATAACATTCTGGGTTAATTTGATGGGAGGAAAAAACCCCAGCTCAGTAGCTGTTGTACCTAGCCAGGTTTTTAAGCTAGTAGAAATAGTAGTAAGCCCTCCAAAAGAAATCATTTTACTGTCAGAGGAGACTGGAGACCACCATACATACACAACTCTCATTTCAGAGCACTGTCCCTGCCCCACCTCAGTCTGACTACTTAAAGCTGCTGAAACCCAAAGTGCCGCGGCAGGTACCACCTGGACAAGGAACACTGCAGATTAGCTGGCTCAAAGGTGATGGATGTGGTTGCTCTTCATTCTTAATCCTCTCCCTCGATATCTCCTCTGTAATGATGGTTCCCTCAAATCTCTGGGGTACAGGAGCTTTCTTTAAGATATGCTTGCTGGAAAGCCTCCAAGTAGTCATCCTGCCATGAAGTTTTCATGCCAGCCCCATCCAAGGAGTTCCTGGGATGCATGCCTGGAAACGAGCCAGGTACAAGACTCTGCTCTACTTTGCTTCTCTCTGTCCTGGGAGTCTGAAGCCACAGTTGCTGTCAAAGGTTCTCTGCTTCAGTTGAGAATTTTACTTCAACCGTTATTTTCCTGGAGCTCTTTGCTGTCCCTAACTTTTATGGATGGGTTTTGTTCTTCAGAAGCTGTGATTCTGTCAGTGAATTTCTTCCCTCTGTAAGTTAGAGAGGAGTGACAGGTGACTCCAGGGTTTGCTAAATGGCAGTCTACCATAGGTATGACTACACCGCTGGTCCAAAGCCTGCCCTGACAGTGAGGGAATGGAAGTTGCGTCTGTACTGCGTGTTTTGTGGCTGACGGATCTTCTTGTACTGACCAGACTTTTAATATCAGAAACTAAATTTGTCAGAAAACATAATTTCCCTTTCAGTTGAACACGTACAGCTGTTGCAAACACTGCTGCATGCTGGTACCAAAAAATACCACATTTTTCTTCTACAGTTTGAACAGGAAATAATTGTGGTTTCTCAGATCCCACTTTGAAGCGGCGGTTGTTTATAGCTGACTGACTTTAATAACTGTAATTGTATCTGCAGTCCTGCTCCAGCTGTGCACTGGGCACCATGAGTCACTGTCCAAAACCATCCCTTAGGTTCAAAACTCTCTTAAAAGACAGCTCTGACTCTCCTGCATGTCCCCTGCTCGGTTATCGGGAAGTCTCCTTCTGGTCAGGCAGCTACGCTGTGGCCTTTTTAGGTGGATCTCCTGGATTTTTCACAGGCATAGCCTATACTGATGCTCTCAAGTCAGAGCTGGGGATGGAGCAGGCTGTCCCCAAGGAGCTCCAGCTCGGCCAGCAAAGGGCATGTGTGGTGATCACAGCACATCGGACAAACACGCACGTCACGTGCGGGCCTTTATGCGAGTCACCAGTGTCACCATGGAACCTCTCCCAAGGGTCCCGTGCAGAGCTATGAGCGGCTTCTGCCTCTTTGCTCTGCTCCTTGCTGCTGTCACTCCAGCGTTTTTCCTAGTAAATTAAATGCCGTCATAGAAATCCAGGAACTTGTCCACTGTGTCAGAAGAAGCCAGAGTTTAAATACCCTTGTATTACATTGCTATAAATCACACTAGGCTTTGTAAATTCCTTTCAATCAGCAAAACTCAAATCAGTTTATGAAACAGCTGAATATTGCCTGGTATGGCTGTAGAAGTAAAACTGAGGCAGAAAAGTGGAGTTCAACTCATGTTGCCAAGTGGCCAGTAAGAAAGCTGGGGAAAAGGAGGTTATGCACTTCCTCCTCTTCCCAGCAGCTATTGCCGTGCTGTAAATAAAGTTTACAAACTTAAATATTTTAGAAGTTCCTTTAAAATAATAAAGGCCACCTTATTTCATACATTTCCTGCCCACGTAGCGTATTTACATATTACATGTAGTTGGAAGGTATTATTAGAGATCCCTGTTCACGCACCTGAGTCATAGCACCTTTAGCTTGCCACCATAAATAGGCATGTTTGACTGAGGCTGCTCGTGATGTGGTGCTTCAGCCTGTGAGCTGAAGGCTCTGTGTCCCGCTGATTGCCAGGGCAGACCTCAAAATCAGACTGCTACAGCAAAATCCCCTTTGCCTGGTAGCCGGCAGATGTTTGCACAAGCTTGCGATTGGAGCCTTACCCTCAGCGTGTCGCTGGCCTCATCAAGTGGGATGAAGATCACCTTCCGGTCAAAACACCCGTGAGACGTCCCCTAAGTGATGCGTCCTGGGACCAGGGGATCAGTCACTGCGGTGCCAACACGACTCTGCCTCGCCTGGAGGTCCATGTCAGCAATGCCGGAGGCCAACTGTGAGTGCTCTGGGAGAAGCTCCATTGCAAAGCACCAGGTCTGTGCAAACCAGCCAGCCAAAGGCAGAACTTGGGCACCTCAGCCTCATTTCCTTAAGTGCTGAGGCATGTAGACGGTGGGGAAAGAGCTGTCTGGAGGTATCGCAAGCAGTCAGGCCTGGAAATAGGCTCTATAGTGCTACTACTGTCTGTACTAATATCTGTTTGAATTTGCAAACACAGGACTTTATCCAAGGCGTGTCAAATCTCCCTTGCCTAGGCTGGGAACGTGGCCCAGCTGCTGCATGGCTTATCTGATGCTCTGGGAGGTCCTTGACTACATGTATCTGAATTGTAGCTACTCAGTAGGACTCGTTCTCCACCAGGATCAGATTTATGTGAATCTACCATGCAGCCCTGAAGAACATGTGGAGTGAGACTTTCCCAAAGTGTAATAATATCCTCGATGGAGGGCAGGGTACGTGCGCTGCAGTGCATGTGTGCCTTGGATTCCCAGTTTTCTGGTAAGCCTGAGTGGATTTACTACATGGTGGTTCCCACCATTGCTGGCCACACAGAAGACCTGGGAAAACATGGATAATCACTGTCCATCTGGACAGAAGCTCTGTGTGGGAGAGAGAGATAATCTTTTTCCTAGGGGATGCTGAGTATATTTGGCCCATGAGCACACCCCTGCCTCCGCTTCAGTTAAAAAGTCAGTCCCATACTTTATCCTGGGAGATGTGAAATTTTATGGCTCATCACATCTGACCCAGTTGTTGGGACTGCAAAAAAATGTTTTCAGTGGTCTCCAAGAGATCAGCAACAGTCCTGGAAGGTTGCTGAACTTGGGCTCTCTTTTGACAGAGAGCCATCTGACTACGATGCAGAGCAGGATGTGGTTTCTCAAGCAGAATAGCCACATTCTTGCAGGAGGCTACAGGCAGAGGGAATTTTAATATTCTTATTGAACATGGGATCGCTTATCTGCTTACGCAGCCCTTAAAAGGGAAGGAGGGCATGGTCGTGCTGTGGATGGAGTCCTTGGTGTAAGCATTGGGATAGCTCAAGTTGTCCTTCAAACAGCCAAGTGGCACAGTGTATGAAACCTGGAAGAATTAAGTAGACCTTGTACTTAGAACTGGCCTGACCTCGTGCCACTGTCTTCCAAACTGCACTTGGAAATCATAGACTTCTGTAGTTAGTACAGTCTTCACTGGGTCTCAAGTGATGTAGATTTTTTACAGATTAGCAATCTATACGATGAATGATATCATAAAATTCTGTCTAGCGAAAACTGCTGCCAACAGTTTAAAATATCTACCAAATCCTCTTCCCATTAAAGATAGATGTTTTACTGAATCCTGAGGAGGAAAACCACATCACCGAGATTTCTGTGAAAGCTTGTGTTTCACAGGGCATATTGAAGTTGTCTCGTGGGCAAACCCATGTAAACAAGCAGCATGTCATTTTCTTGAAATCCCCTGTAAAATGACTAGCCGTGTTGCCTTAACTGTGCAGATGGTTTTCAGAGGAAAGGAGGATATTGCAGACACTCCAGGTCTGGGACGAGGGGAGATCTAAGCTGTGGTGCTTCAGTTGACCATGGGGAAGTCACCCAAATGTGCTTTCTATGCCTCAGTTTCCCCATTTGGGAGGCAGTGACTGTGTAAAGGATCTGAATTCTGCTAATGAAAAAATCTAACGCAAGGGCCACATGTTGCTGGGCTGACTCCTTCAGTCTGGCCATATCTACTGTTGTGATCCATCAACCTGGCTCGTGCTCCTGGGAAGAGTTCATGGCAGCACTTGAGGGTGTGAAGTTTCTCTCTGGCGCTGGCTCCATGTCAAGCTCTTTCTCCTTAATGCAGCCAATGCATGGAAGGAGAACAAGCTGTCATCTTCCTTCCCTTAATTCCTTGCCTGGTTGTTTAGGGTGAATCATTAACCAAGCACTTGAGTCTGGCAAAGCAAAAATGTTTGTCGAGTGCCTTGTGCAGACTGTATGGAGCCTTGGCCTTATGCAGGAGGAATGGCTCCCCTCTCCCACGGAGCCAAAGCACTGCCGAAACCCTCTGCTCATGGCCGTGCTTTAACCAGACCTTGCACCTCCAGTACATTTATATAGCAAAGTATCTCCGTGTGTGTATATATCTATATATGTATTATTTTCAAATTCTGGTTGTGTTCCTGCTCTGGTGGTGAGGGAAAGGGAACAGTGGAGATGTGCCTCAGAGAAAGGATTTAAGAGGTATGTTAACTTTTCCTTCGCTTCCTCCTTTGTAACCACTCAAGTTTTCCAGTAAAAGGAACAATAATCCTTTTCTTAGCAGTAGTTAATGAACAGAAACTGTTCTCTGGGGTGATGCTGGTGTGCCAGCACTGTACGTGTAAAATTGATTTCTGATGCCCCACAGGAAAGGACTGCTTCACAGTCTGCTGAAGATCATGGACAAGATACCCTTCTGTGAACGGTGGGGTTGTACTGTCTGATGGCTACTTCACCTGTGTGGGTATTCCCTCCACAGGGTATTCCCTCTTTCTGCTTGGCTCAAAACCATTGCCTTGGTTTGCTGCCCTGTAAATCCCAGGGGGCAGTGATGAAGGAACAGCATGGTGTAGATAAACTCTACTTAACACGCTTATTCACATGGAGGTTGATTGGCTTTGTCCTTTCTCCCTGAGCCAAGAATGAAGAATTACTGAAAAGCTGCAACTTTATCAAGTGGGTAAGTTCTTTCATTGTAACTCTGAAAATCCCCTTAACCCCTATTTGTAAGAGGTGAATGAGAGCCCTGAGACCACCTTCTCATACACTCCAGCCCCATTCATGCCACAGATAGAATGCAAATACTGATTTCTCCCATTTAAATGCAAGAGCATTTATCTGCCAGTCCTCAAACTGTATTTCCATGATATAAGAAGAGTTGTCTGGATAATTAACTAATACAGTTCCCACTCTCAGTTTGAACAGATGTTCTTGTCTGTGCTTTTAAAGCAAATGGCCTTGATTTTGCCACAAAGTCAGTGAGATGCCATCTGAATGTGAGGGTTTGGGTGCATGAAACTGCTTTTCGAAGGAAAGCTACACTTGTACTTCCTCTAGAAAGTCTCACCATACTGCACTCAAACCCCATTTAGAGTTTTACTGAGACTGCAGACTCAAACTTTCATTATTAGATGTCAGCAATGAGACTGTCTGATATTAATACTTCCAGTGGTGCCTCTGTTACAATCACCCTGATTAATGTGGTCACAGTCCGCTTCCTGCAGCATCCCCTTGCCTGCTCAGCACTGGCGCTGTGGCTGAACCCGGGCTGCTCATGTTGGCTCTCTGAGAGTGGGCAAAACACAGCCGTTTCACGAGGAGCCAGCGCTCCTCAACTCTCATCAGCTAAAAAATTGTCATTGAAGTTTGGGCTCGTTTCACATTGAAATTCAATCAAATGTGGGAAAATATGGAGATGTCAGATGGAAATGCTCGTCTCTTCAGCCCACCCTTGACCAATACCTCCGCCATCCAGCCAGAGAGGGGCTGCGCAGGCACTGCGAGCCAAGGTTAAGGGTAAGCATGCGTTGCTGCTGACTGGCAGAAAGCAAGCCCTTTTCTCTCCTCCCTCCTCTGCTCTTCCACCCACAAGTCCAGGTCCTCATCCCCAGCCAGTCCTACTCCTGCCCTTTTCCATCCCTCTGCCCCTGCTAGTTCCCCAAAGCAGGCCTGTTTTGAAACAAACCTCTTTGGTCTCTTTGCCAGTCCCTTTCTCCTGCCAAGGCTCCAGGCCTTGTCCCTTCCTTGCTCCAGAGCTCCTTGGTTATCAGTTGCACCTCTTCCTGCAATAGGTCTGTGTCTGACCCCTCCTCAAAGCAAGCCATGTTCCTGCGGATCTGATGGAGATCTGTGTTCTTGCCCACAGCTGGAATAGCAGGTAACTGCTAGTCCCAAAAGCCTTTACTGTGCCCTTAGCTGCAATCTTCCCCCTTGTTATGTAATCTGGCCAAACTTGGGTAAATTTTAATAGGGATAGACACGCTTCTACCACAAAGGCTTCCTCTCTGCCAAATTTCATAATTCCCCTTCTGAAGCTAGAGATCCTCCTATAAAAGGTTGTCTGGATTTATTTAACATGTGCCAAGCAATATATTTTTCCCTTAATAATATTCCTGGAAATAGCTGAACTGTTTTGGCTAAAGCAGATGCCAGACTGTTTGGAATGAAATTCTCAGTGCTTAAATTTGGCAAAGTCGAGTAGTATGCCATTTTCTGTCATTGACACTGGGGAAGGAGGAAGGGGAGGTGGCACTGCTGGTTGGAAAACCAATGCTGACCATGAGGTGCAGTCCTGGAGAAGAGAAAGCTCTGGGGAGAGCTTCCAGCAGCCTTCCAGTACCTGAAGGGGCCTACAGTAAAGCTGGGGGGTGACTTTTTACAAGTAACAGGACAAGGGACAATGGGTTTAAACTGAAATAGGGGAGGTTTAAATTGGATGTCAAGAAGAAGTTCTTCACAGAGAGGGTGGTTGAGGGTGGTTGCCCAGAGAAGGTGTGGATGTACCACCCATGGAAGTGTTCAAGGCCAGGCTGGATAAGGCATTGAGCAACCTGGTCTAGTGTACCAGCCCATGGCAGGGGGGTTGGAACTAGATGGTCTTTAAGGTCCCTTCCAACCCAAACCAGTCTGTGATTTTAAGTGTTGCTTTTAAGAAAATGTCAGCTTGAAGCCAGCGAGGAACACCCCTGTGCTTGTGTGCCCGATGTGCTCCCCAGTTGTCACCTTCACTTAAATAGTGAACACTGCAACCCTCGAGTGTCAGTGCTGCTTCCAGCTACATTGAACTGCTTAAATCTGCCCCTTAAACCATCCTGGCTCCTCCT
Source organism: Eurypyga helias (assembly GCF_000690775.1). NCBI lineage: Eukaryota > Metazoa > Chordata > Aves > Eurypygiformes > Eurypygidae > Eurypyga > Eurypyga helias. Next base: position 50,947 of record NW_010257151.1, read on the forward strand.
CTCCCCCCTTTTTCACTCCTGGGCTAAAAGCTGGATTTGTAAGTTGAATTTATAGAATTTATAGATCTGTATTGGAGTTTGGCCCAAAATCGTCTGTATTGCTACCTTGGTGCCACTTTCCCACCTGGGAAGTGTTTCTGCAGAACCCCTCCGTGCTACAGAAGGATGTCCCCCATAGATGTTTCACCATATAGTTAAATCTTTTGGGTTAAACCCTTTAAAGGGCTTTGATGTGAATGAGGTCAATGATCCTTCCTTCTTCTCTATGCCCTGGCTCCTTCCTCTGTTTTTAGGAGCCGAGGCACAGTGCCATGCAGCTCTTGTTGTCCTTCTGGGGTACATTGAACATGTTGGTTCATTGCCTTGTGAAATGCTCTGGCACCCTTTACCAAATTGGCTGTGTCACATAAAGTAGAGATTTCTTTGATATCCTAAAATTTCTTGGTTTTCCATTTAAAAATTAATAAATAAATTACTAAACAAACAAAACCAGTTACGCTCTTACAATGGTGTGCCTACTGACCTCCCCACACCAAGTGGATTATTGTGCCCTTTCCAAGCTTGCGCTGTGCAAGCCCTTTCCATAGTTTCACTTGCTACTCAGCAGTTTCTTTGAATGATACTGGCACCAGAGCATGGGCCCAGCACTTCCATTAGCTGCAGAGCTGTGAATATCTCTTTATGTGTACAATGCTCTCACGCTGTGGCTTTGGCCACAGGGTACTTCAGTGTTGGTGTGAGGCTAATACTAGCCTCTGAGGACAGTTTCAGAAGTTAAGCTTACCTTTACCCAGGAACAGGATGTGTCTTTCTGTTTCCTACCTTTAGATCCACAATCCCCTCGTGGGCTTGACTGCATAGCAAATGTAGTGAGAGTCATCCTTGCTTTTATATATGCATTTTTTTTTCCTCGTTTATGTTCTGCTTTCTCTGGTTGGTTGTTTTCTGCTTTTCTTCTTTTCCAAGGCTAGTGATTTCAGTGTAATATTCTTTCTATCCATGGCGAGTTACTGCTCATAACCAAAGCGAGGTAACTGCTGTGATAGATAGCCCAAGCTTACCCTGGCACTGCTTTGGTAGGAGACAGAAGCTGTTTCAGAAGAGCAGAGCCATCCTGAGCGTGCCTCTGGTCTTAGCTGCTCAGAGGAGCCTCTTGACCCTGTGCCATCTCTGCCACTCCAGCTGATAATGGGGAGCGCAGTTCGTGTTGGGGCTTTGTTCTCCACTCAGCAGAGAGAAACAGTAAACTGCAGAATGACTCAGTGCCTTTCCAAAGGCCACATAATGAATCAGTGAATGAACAACAACTCCCAGCAGCTCCGGCCCCCCCTTCTCTCTGCAGAACAATGCCTCTGTCCCAGTATCAAGATGTGCACGTAGTATACGTTGCATACAGAATTATGTATTTCAAAAGAAATTTGGATATTAATATTTATGCTGTAGCGATGCCACTGTCCTCTGGGCTCTGTAAATAGCAGCATCACAACAATGTGAATTATTCCTTTTTTGCAAAACCCTGGCCAGTGAAATAGCTTGTCAATGCAAAATGAAATTGCTGCACAAAAGTTTGACAGCTACATTCATTATATATGTCAGTCAGAGGATCCTAAAGGCTTTATTGTCACTGTACAAAGGCTGAACAATCTGCTAGCCCAATATGCCACAAAGTTATTTTCTCACTACTCCTTTCATTTGAAAAATAGCCACCAATAACTTTTGTCGAGCAGTCTGAGAAAACAGCACGAACAGCAAAGAAATCTTAGATTTTCTTGGGTGTCTTGTGGGCTGGAGGCATTCCAGGCTTAACTCGCTGTGCTAACATATCACAGCACTTACAGGAGATGAGATCTGATCAGAAACAGAGGACACACAAATTAAATTATTGCACAGCCCCCAGAGCAGGCTGCGGCTGTGACGATGGCACAGTGAGTTAGAAAGGCAAAGTTACGCTCAAGAGAAGTGAATTTAACCACTTCACCTGCTTTTGGTCTGCTTTTGCCAGGTATGCGGTGTTCAGGCTGCTCTGTCCCAAGTCCCCCCGAAGTCAGGATTGGCCTTGTCCCAAGTCGTTTGCTGAAATGTGGGGTTTGAATCGGGGAGGTATTTGAGACACGTGTGGATGCTTAGGGACGTGGTTCAGTGGTGATAATGGCAGTATTAGGTTGATGGTTGGGCTTGTTCGTCTTAAAAGTCTTTTCCAACCTAAAAATTCCATGGTCCTGTGATAAGGTCTTGCTCTCAGTACACCAGCATACAACCTGGGCGAGAGTTTTCTGTTGATTTTCTTTTTCCAGCACACTCCCCTCGCCGAACGTGCTCAGAACCAGCCATCAGCTGTGCGTTTGCTGTAAGTGGGGGCGGAGGAGCGGGGGACCCAGAAGGTAAAACTCAGCCGGGGCGCTCCCGCAGCGGCGATGCTGCACGCCGGGCTGCCCGGCCGGAGGGGAGCCCCGGGGCCAGGCGCCTGGGCTCTCTGCCCGGGTT
>NW_010257152.1:0-44931 GCF_000690775.1 Eurypyga helias
CCCAACACTGACCCCTGAGGAACGGATTAAGGGAGGGATTACATCACTACTACTGACATTAAAACCTCTGATCAGAACAAATGCTCTTCTAAAATATCATTAATCTGAGTTTTTTTTTTTAAAAGCATTACAAAAGGAAGGGACTTCTTGCAGCCCATCTTTCACACATGTTCATACTGTCATTTACGCGTACCTGGAATGCTAGTTTAGATAGTAATGGTGTACTATTCATTAATATATCAGCTATTTGATTTAATATCATGAAGGTATACCCATTCTGAAGGTATGATTAAAAAAATGTGAACAGGTTTTCCTCCCTGAAAAAATTTCTCACATATCTCAAGTTAGGAGTGCAATTTCTGAAAACTGCTGGGTTTTGTGTGTGTAATTTGCAGGTTGTCACAAACCAGTTAGGTGTGGTTATCCCACATGGTGCTGTCAACATTTGCTCCTGTTTAGAATAACTTCATGTCATTTTTTAGATCACTAACTGTGCATTTATGATCGGGCTGTATTTCAGGAATCCTTTTGCCTGGATAAAATGCAACAATGCTGTATATTGCCACGGGGCTACATCTTTCCCAGGCCAGGCTGACTACAAAGCTAACGGACTCTACCTGGACAACTTCAGGAAACTTCTCTTTCTTCACTTCCCAGGAGCTTTTAGACAATTGAACAAATTGTCTGACCAGTCACTGCAGCTGTATTTCCGAAGGAAACCCCACGGGATGTTATGAGCACTGTTGCTGGGTATCTCCTTTTCACCTGGCTAATCTCCAAAGCCCTGACCACGCGCTGTTTGCCCTGAGAAACAGAGCTGAGAGATCAGTTCTCTTACCCAGGAAGAAGCACCACAGCCAGATTTCTGATCCTTTCCTCTCCCATTAACAATACCAGATCAACAACACAGACTTATTCATGACACTTTTCCAGCAATGAACTCTAGTTTGCTATCGATTTAATTTATTCTGAATGTTAGATTACAGCAAATAGCTCATTTTAACAAAAATTAGCATAAGGCTATTTATCAGAATATCTACAAAATGTAGATACTCCTTCACATATCTGTCAAAGCTTTTAAAACAGTATTGCCATGCATCTCAAAACCATTTATTCTGCAAGTGTCAGAACTGCGTTTTGTATTTCCCTAGTCCCCGTGTAATCTCTGAAGATGTCCAACATCTCACCACCTTTCTTAATACGATACACATCCCATTTCATTCAGCATCTATATTCATCTAACCTACATATGCCATTTGGTGCCTGGAGAAGTGAATTAAGGTAAATATTTCATTATCATTACATTCATAAGAATGCACAGAGATAATAATTGGAAGTTTGAAATTTTGCATATAGATTTCTGTTCACTAGAGGTTTAAATGGCAAATCGTTCCAGTTGCTCGGTGAGTATTTACACAAGAATGAGGAGTTAGGACTAGTAAGTAGACATATAATTGCGTGAAAATAACGCATACATGATTACTCATGAAATTATAAAGGGAAATTATTTTGGCTCAAGGAAAGACAACAGATGGTTGAGAAATAATCATAAAACAGGACCTACCAATGGGAGGATCATGTAAAGAAAACAAAAGTGAGGATAGAATGGGGTGAGTAAGTTTGATTTAATTGGATGGTCGTTAATTTCCATGAACAATTAGTGTACAGTTCTTGCAGTGATTGCTCTTGGTCAAATATTTTCTATGTTTTAATACTTTTTTACTTGCCTAGTGACATTTGAATTTTAAATAGAAAGTAAATAGTAAGTGATAGAAAAAGGAACTGCCATATGTGCTTGCTCTGACCAAAAAAATAGCTATACAGGTTTTTTTTCTTTTCCAACAAGCACATATGTTCTTCCTTACTTTTTTGAGATTGAATTATGAATTTCTTAACGTGGGTGTCAGACCATCTGCCAAACAATGAAGTTTCCCTAAGTCTCAATACTACACATAACACTTAGAGCATTAATTCTTTTTATAAGCATGATGTAGTTTTGTGATTTTTTTTTTTTAGTCAACACTTAATAAATGTATATAACTATAAAGGTAAAGATTCAGCTAAACGCAGTACTTTACAATAGCATGTGACTTCATCTAGCAGAGGTAGAAATTTGCAGCCTTGTGCTGCTAGTTTATAACCCAGCATTATTTAGTCCCGTTTTCTGGTCTTTTTTCATTTAAATGGAACTCTCTGGAGCCTTTAAAATAGAGTAACCAAGTTGTGAGGGCAGCGTATAATGTTGGGCTTACTCATTCTTGCTGAGCTCCTAAAATACTAATAAAATGGAAATTTGTATGATTAAAGCTTTTATGGTATATTAATTATCTAAACATATACATTAATTATCAGCTCAATTCAGCTAAATTTCAGATTGGGTGTGATTATTAAACTTGGTAAAAATGCCAATTATTTTATATGGATTTTTAAAATGTGTTCTGTCTGAGGTTTACTTCAAGTAGTTGTTCTGGTGAAAAAGTATTTCTAATTTCTGGATAAAATTCAGAATTTGTATGAAAAAAATCTAAAAGCACCAGGAAGATTTTATCTTTTCAATGTGAAACCATAAATTTACCATTTAGATCGCATTCTTATGTGAAAGCTTTCATTTTGATGTCAAAGCCTTTTAACAAAAGTGTTTTGATTAGCTCTGCTGATGCATAAACTGCTCATTCAACATAACTTACTCCTGCAAACAGCTGTCAGGAGTTTATTGACACTTCTATGAAACTTCCAAAGTACTTCAAGTCATACAAGCAGGGATCACCTCGTGGTTCAGGGAAAATGGTCATCCTTAAGACGGCACAGCAAGAGTGTGGAGCAATATGCTGTAGGACAGGAGGAGATACAGCAGGAAATTTTGTGACTGAAATACAGGAGTTTAACCACTACCCAAACACAGAGCTGGAGCACTTGGAGTTGTTTCGCAGCCCCAGAGAGGTTTAGCTTTGCCTTCGTGTCATCACAAGTCACAACAACTCCCTTTTTCCCCTACATATTTTTTTTTTTGCATATCAGTTTGTCCTTTATGTATTACTGTTTCTGATTAGACAAGGGGTTAGAATTCTTCCATTTTTTACAATATTAAACGTCACTGGATTAATCCCAGCTATCTGTAAGATCATAAAAGGAGAAAATAGCTGAGCTAGACATACCATTGTGTTGCCATAGAAACAAAGAACTCTGTCTGGCCTTCTCATTCCTCTCATTTTGTACACAAAAATCTCCAAACTTTGAAAATGTTTCCCAGTACTATACTGTCATTTTGTGGAAGGAAACTTCCTTTACAACTGGATTGACAGATATTGGCTTTTACCCCATTTTAGGATAGACAGCACAATGTGACAGTGGGAGATAACAAGAGAGAAAGGTTTGTGGGGAAAAAACGCCAAAGATTTAAAAAAATAAAAAGTGAAGACACACATGCTGTAGTGGCACTATCAAAATAAAATGCTGCCATTCAAGAATAAAACCAGATACTTTATAGAACACTATATTTGGGGGTGAGAGGAAGCAACAGAGATCTTTGCAGACTATCATCATAGTCTATTCCTGGAATGCATCTCATCAAACTACTTAGTATGACTTTCAACTGTAAGGCTCAAACAGTACATCCATGCTAGCAAAATAATACACTTTAAAAGCTCAGAGCTACCAGAACATGGTATTTTGGGGGGTTTTATGACTATATCTCTTTGCAGGAGTTAGACAGCACAGAATGTCTAGAAAGTTCTGCAACACTTTACTACTGCTACTGAAGCTTGTAACTAACTGGATTTTTTAGAAAAGTCTAAACCCAGAAACAATTATGAGAATTACACTCCTGTGCCCTTCTGAGCAGTTAACGATGAAATCTCAGATTTTTAAAGCATTTTCATCATCACCACATAATAAATACTTTCCGAGAAAGCATTTTTTCCATATAGAACTATGACATGTGATCTTACCCAAAGAAGATTAATACATTAATCTGAACAAGATATTTATGTTAATTGACATGTTTGCATTCTTTCTACAGATAATGTCCTCTGGGAACTGACTTTTTACATTTGTCGTATTTCCTACAAAAGCTTTTACTTCAAAGAAATTAGTTTCCAAGAAAATAGGTTGGAATTTGAACATTTCTTAGTTGTAGGACTTGAAGATAATGGGGTTTTACGTGTAATTAACGTAAGAAAAACATCACATTGTTGAATCACTAAAGAATGAGAGTTTCCCATTTACATCTGTCTATGTGTTATATAAACTCAGGTCCTGATTACTTCTTGCAAGAGTAACGCTGTTGGCCATGATACAGCGTGCAAACGCCAACTCACGTGCGCTACTTTCCTCCACTTCTTCATGCAGTTTCACCAAAATATCTCACTTTTAACTACTATGAATTGTTTTCAATTCCAAAAAGCTTCAACCTGAAAATGTTTGAGCTTTGCATTCTTGTTTTGTTCTCACTGCATTTCACTGGCTTTTCCTATGGCTTTAGCAAAATTTTTGTTCATCATTTATGCTTCATGTGGCAACTCAAATAAGGGCAGTTTCTGAAGAAATAAGGAGCTACCTGATGTTAATAAGTGATCATAGGAATACTGAGATCTCTATACAATCATTAAACTTGGTCAGAAGTGGATGAGTTTTTCAACTCATTATTGAGTTATATTTCCAAAACAGGGCAATATGAGACTTTCATAGTTAAAGCTATTATAACATTGTAAGCATAAGTAAAACATGGTATTTTCCTCTAACTTGGCATGAAAATTTCAATCTGAATATTTTAAATGCAGTGAAATTAAACTATTGGAAAACAAGGTATTGTAATCAGTGTCCTACAAGGTAAACTATAATTGATACAAAACATTTCCTACATTTGCACTTGTTAAAGAACGAATCCATTGGTCAAACTGATTCAGACAAGAGAAGAATTGAGCATGCTATTTCCCACCGTTCAGGCAAATCCTGAAATCACTTCCTACTATTCTGTGCCAGCACTGACTTATCAGGTGTGTAACGGTACTGCGCAGCATCCCACGCAAGCACAGAGGGACAAGTATATGGGTGCTTTAGTCAAAATCAGAGGTGTGCTTCTGAGGTGAATTTCCCACTGTGCCTTGGCTCATATCCTGGAGCAATCTTAGAGTGCAGACCTGATTTCTTTCCAGTTGATCTAACCTGGAGTTTTTCCCCCCGTGCTCCTGCTGCCAGCAGGCAGCCACGCTCCGTGTGACCAGCATGGCAGCCACCCAAAGCATTCTTGCATCCCCAAAATTTGTCACTTCCTCAGCACAGTTTCACTCTACAGATCTGCTTCTGCTGCAGTGTGTCTCTTACAGATGTAGCTGGCTTAGGTAGCTATTCATTATGAAGACAGGTCATGGCTATAGATACATACATTATGGAGATTGTAATATTTTCACCATAGAATTAGAGTTTTAAGTTTAGACAAGACATACCTCACACAAAATGTTTTAGAAATATTCCCAGCGCACCTATTTAATGCAAAACATGGGCCACGCAATACAACATTACAGGTGTTATTCTTATAAAAGCGTATCTGTACTTGGAGAGAGCCACTTAGGGATTTAAAAAATACTTTCAAGCATCTCAAAATTTAAATCAACTCATCTGTCAAGAGAAAAGCACACCGTAATTCCTCAGAAAAAAACTCATATATTTTCTTTTAGGATAACATAGATCCAGTGAGATGTCAAATATAACCACATTTCACTCATCCCACTTCATTACAATTGCCAGTCACTGAGAATAAATTTGTAGCTCAGACAGTTCGTCAGCCTATTTCTTGTTTCAATTCTTCATGCTTTAGCTACAAGCAATTTTATATCCTTTTATTTTCAGTTGTTCATGATGACTTGTTGTCAATGAGACAGGATTGTACAAATTTAATTACTTCTGTGCTGGAAGTTTTATTTTCTTGGATGCGGCTGTTACGATTGAAAAATCCCGTTATTGTGAATTCAGTGTGCTATGGGCACAGTAATTTTGCTGTTATAATAGTCATGACTGGATGGTTTTTATGGCTGACTTCCCAATCATGTGTTAGCCAAGTAATAGTCACACTGCTGTGGTCAAAGATCTGTTGATATAGTAAGCTATTAGCTGCAGTTAATGCCATAAGCTATTTTGCCCCCAAGAATCCCTAAAATGCCTTCAGGCAACAATTTGACACTATCTTAGCATGATAGTTATTTAAGTTTCATTTTTATTCAGGTATTCTTTTTGAACTGTTTGTGCTATCCACTTTACTGTATGGAGGGAGACTGTACTCTCACAAAGTGTATTTACGTAACTACTCACTTGAGGAAAGTCAAATGTATGAAATTGTTCCATATGCTGAATGAACAGTTACCCCCTAATGAAATTATTTCCACCTTAGCTTTGGAGTAAATCAACTAACATTAATGGCATTACCAGGCACACTGACAGAAGAATTTATCCATAGTACAGATATTAATCAATTTTTTTAAGGAAAATAGTCTAAAATTGAACTTCGTAAGCAAAGATTATGTCTCCATGGAGCAAAACACAGTAGTGTTTTGCTTCTTCTGTAGTACTACTATTAATTTTATAAAGCATTGTATATAATGATCCAATATGTAATATGTTCTCTGCAAGGGTCATACTCGTTTACAGTTATGCTACTCTACTAAAGGAAAAAAAAAATCTGTCAAAACTCCTGTTTAAGCCCAGATGGCAACTCAGCACCACCCAGCCGCTCACTCACTCCTCTCAACAATGATGAGGAGGAGAAAACACAAGGGAAGGCTCATGGATTGAGGCAAGGACAGGGAGGGATCACTCTCCAGTTATGGTCACGGTCAAACCAGACTTGAGTTGGGGAATAAAAATCAATTTAATTAGTTAGCAATCAAATCAGAGGAGGACAATGAGAGAGAAAACCAGATCTTAAAAACATCTTCCCTCCACCCCTCCCTTCTTCCCAGGCTCAGCTTTGCTCCTGATTTCTCTACCTCATCCTCTGGGCAGTGCAGAGGGATGGGGAATGGGAGTTTTGGTCAGTCCATCAGCCGTTGTCTCCACTCTTCCCCCTGAGACGGTGGACTCCTCGCACTCGGCCCCTGCTCCAGCATGGGGTCCCTCCCATAGGAGACAGTCCTCCACCAACTTCTCCAACCTGAAACCTTCCCACAGGCTTCAGTTCTTCACAAACTACTCCAGCACAGGTCCCTTCCATGGGGTGCTGTCCTTCAGGAGTAGCCTACTCCAGTGTGGGCTTCCTCAGGCACAGCCCTGCTCTGGCATGGGGCTCTCCCTGGGCTGCAGGGAGGGTCTCTGCCCCCCGTGACCCTCCATGGCTGCAGGGCACAGCCTGCCCTCTCACCATGGGCTGCAGGGGAACCTCTGCCCCAGGTACCTCCTCCCCACCTTCTGCACTGACCTTGGTGTCTGCCTGGTTGCATCTTTTCTGCTTCTCTCTCCACTCCAGGTCTGTTTTCCCCTCTTAAATATGTTAATCACAGAGGTGCTAATTGGCTCAGCCTTGGCCAGGGGTCAGTCTGAATTGGGAACCAGGGAAGCTTCTTGCAGCTTCTCACAGGAGCCACCCTTGTGGCCCCTCCCCTCGCCCTACCAAAACTCTGTCCCAAAAAAACAACACAAATCTGTTGTAGCATCAACACTTCATTTGTGTCCAAAACAGCATGTTTTTTTCTGTAGCTTGCAGAACAGGACTGTGGGCACCTTTCACACCCAGCTCCCCAAACACAGAGTCACCAAACACACGCCATGGAGTCACCAGGTTACACACACAGAATAACAAGGAGTTGCCCATGTGAGCTACATTACTTTCTTTTGATTAAAATAATGTCCCGGCCCTTCATTTGTTTTCACCCTTTCCTCACCAGAAAATTAGTATATGCCTGGTTTTTTAGTAACCTTCTGTTACAAGAGAGGAAACTACACTCCCTTTTCTCTATTAAAAGGAGCAAAGATAACGCAACTGCATGCACCTCATAAGGTGCTCAGTGGGTTAAATGCAGCCATGGAAGGATATATAAACTTGCAAAGCGAGAAAATATCTGAAGTACAGAGGAAGTGGGAGATAAATGCAGCAATCAACCAATTAGGAGAAAATGTCTAGCAAGTATGCAAGAAAAATGAACATTATAAGGTATATAAAAAGTAGCAATAAAGAAGAAGCTTTTCCTTATTTCTCTATAGCCCTCTGATGACTCTTGTAACGCTAGGTGAAATTATATATGCATGATTTATTTTGCAAATCATTAGGTGGAATGGTGTTTATAAGCAATTTGTATAATCAAACATTAATGATATACAGTGGGTAGATGATTAAGGGACTATGATACGAGCTTTTCTTATCACTTTGGAGAAAACAACAAATACAATTTAAACTATGCCCATTACAGCTGATTAATTGCAGTTCAGTCTGTATTTTGCCATTTAGAATACCAGTTAAACCCAAATACATGTTCAAACATAATTTTTTTTAATTCTCAGCTGAGGATTTGATTCATTAAGCAGCTGAATTATTTACTTATTTCTGATGTATATTTTTGTAAATTACATTCTGATACCATTATCAGCTATTTATGGACAGTGTGTGGCACGGCAGGACAGGAAGGAATTTCAGCTTTCTTAATGGGATACGAAAAGAATCACATAACTGAAAGTGAGCAATTAATCTCAGAATTTCCTCACCTAGACATCACACAAAACTTTTGTGACTACATAGTATTTTGAAAAGACTAAAGGTACAGTTTCATTTAATGTGAAGTATTTTAAGTGGATGAATAGGAGCTGGAACAACTGCAAAATTCAAACCCCCATCTTCTCTATTCGAGCTGATTGAAGGAAATTAGTAAGTACTTTACAAGGAATTTTAGTCTGTTTGCTGTGAGGAGTTTGGTGTGGTACTTGTGAATAATTCTATCAACCCTTAATAAGATGCTCTATGAAGACTAATTCGCAGAATTAACTTGGAGACGTTGTCAGGTCTGTAGTCTCTAGGGCTCTAGGCATTTCATTATTTTTTATCTAAAGCCTCTCTGTTATCAAAGCTGAAAGGTGCATTGATTTGAATCTTCCCCTCTCAATGCTGATTAATATAGGTTTAGCAAAGAACAGCGTTTGGCACTGCCACCGGGATTCTGAGATACAGCAAACGTCTGGCTTCAGAGGAAAATGGAAAGAGAAGGTTTCTGTTAGCATTTGGTGCACAGGTATGTCCACGCTGAACCAGGTGGTGGCAGCGAGTTAATGAGACATGTCCTGGCTGGCACAGAGCATCCCTGGGATAACGGCTGTGCAAACAGGCGGGATAATTTTATAATGACATGGCTAAATGGACTATATTTTGGTTATTGTAACATCATGGATCGGTTGGAAGGGAGCTTAAAGACCATCCAAGCCCCCTGCCACAGGCAGGGACACCTTCCACCAGACCAGGTTGCTCCAAGCCTCATCCAGCCTGGCCTTGAACACTTCCAGGGATGGGGCATCCACAGCTTCTCTGGGCAACCCATTCTAATGCCTCACCACCCTCTCCATGAAGAATTTTTTTCCTGATATCTAATCTAGATCTATCTGCTTTCAGCTAAAAGCCATTACCCCTTGACCTGTCCCTACAAGTCCTTGTAAAAAGTGGCTTCCTCTGGACTTGCTCCAACAGGTCTAAGTCTTTCTTATGCTGGAGCCCCAGAGCCAGACACAGCACTCTGGGTGGGCTTAAACAAGCACATTCAACTCACATCAGGAGGAAGGGAGAAGTAAATCTGTCTAGGTACCTTCCAAGTTCCAGAAGAATCTTCTCCATATTGGGGAATACCTTTATTTTGCTGACAATAAGTGTGTGAGGCTGACTTAAAAGATATACTTGAAGAACAGGCCCTCACTGATAAAACATTCAGGACAATACCTAAATTATGGAAGTTCATATGGTTTAGTTGTGATCTGTTGCCTAATAGAGGTTCCCTCACCCTTGTGAAAATGTGAGCTTTGGAAACACTGAAAGCTGGCTGTATTTTTATGCATTTAGTAATGTTACTGTTTAAGTATGTAAACACTTCAGGAACTGTCATTTTGAGAATTAGTTGTTTACAGCAAACAGTTGCCTAAATGCCTTCCAATGTCCTTTCGTAAATCAGTCTCTCTCTGAAGCTCGCAAAACTTGCAACACGTGAGAAGGTCAGCAGAGAGGTTCAGCAACACATCATGTTTACATGGATGGCGTTTATGTTTAGCTCTCTGCCATCTGATGGAACTGATTAGATGATACCAGTAACATTAATGTAGTCATAAATAGTTATTAAACCTGTTTTCACTGCTGAAGACTTCTTTCAAGCATGCAGCTGTATGCATGACCTTGGGTAGTTTTACACAAGGATATTTATCAGTGAGACAACACCACATTAAGGCTGTGTGAGTTGTAAAGAGGAGAATATCAGACACCACAAGTGGAGATCTTTAACAGTGAAGCATAAGATGAGGAGAAGGACTTCTTTAATTACATTTCAGAAAACAGTAGAGTTGTGTTTCTGACTTAAGTGTTCCTCCATCTAACAACATCTAAGTAATCATTCAGTAACCTGAATGTGGAGGCTACTTTAAGGAAGAGAAGTTTTATGGGCACAAGAATAATAGAAGATTATGCTAAATTAAAAAAAAAAAAGGCAAAAAGCACAAAATATAAGTTAAAAAGAAGTAAAACAACAAACAAAAGCTGAAACCCCAAACAGATGAAATTCCCTATTCAGCTGTGGCTTGGCTTTTGATCCCCAAATAGTGTAATGAAGACTCACTGAGCACAGCAAATTCACTGCAGGATCAAAACCTACAACAACTATTTTTAGCTCAAATTGTGGTAGAATGGTTCTGGAAGAAAGCAAAGGCTGAAAAAGCTTTCACTCAAGAATGAAGGAAGGAAAATGCAAAGGAGCATGTCAGCATTTTTTTCTCCAGCTAGTATGATCCATTAACAACATATTTTGGATCAGAGCACTTTTGAATTTCCTATCCCCTTTCTATAAAATATCCTTCATCTGATTTCTGGAACAGTTTACTTTGTTGCCCAGTTAGTCACGTTATCTGTCTCAATGCTGAAAACCATACTGGGGGGTATCCTGTTGCTTTTTCTGATATCTTTCTTACAAGCCAGGAAAAACAGCCCTAATACCTTTTTAGTCACACCAAAGATATCAAGGATACGTAAAACTTGAAATGGAAGGGGATTGATGGGATAATTTGCAGGGGGTGATGAGGTAACCATACTAACTTTTAAACTGTTTGGACTAAATAGTTCTATCCATCTGAAGTGTAAAGGAATAGGCCTCCTGTTTTGCTAAGCTTCACTTCCGAGTGCTTACTGGAGTGTTTTCAGGTAATCTCCAAGTAAATGGAGAAGAGCTGCTTAAATGAATGAGAAAAAGAATAAGCTCTGCACCAGTCAAGAGGCAGAGTAAAACCACAGGACCATGACTACGCATGCAAACAGCACGGAGAGATTGAATGGAAACAGGAGAGACATAAGGAAGGAAAGGACAATTTTCCAAATCTTAAATAGTTCAGATTTCTTATTATAATTCTTTATTAAGAAAAACACCTATCACTTCGATGTGCACTGGTTGTAACTAAGAATGGACCGAGGAGGTTAAAGGGTTGGAAAGCAGTGGTGAATTTGCATAAAATAAAAAAAATGAAAGAGAGTATGAAAAGTAATGCATGTTAGTACTTCAGAAAAACCTGACCTTTTACTGTCAGGTACTCTCACTGTGCCTCTTTCCCAGATAAAGTATCTTTAAATTTTTGCACTGAAATATGTTGTCCATAGGTGGACCTACCAAACCTCAAATAATTAAACAATCAAAAAATTAATAATTAGAAAACACATGATGTGCTTAGTAGTAATTACAATCACGCTGCTGGCGACCCATATCCAAAGATATTCTTTCTCCTAGCTAGGGCTGGAGACTGAACCTCCAGCAGGAAAGGAATGGGGAATAGGCAGCTAATTTATGAATTAGTGAAGTGAGGTCTCCTTGCCAGGTTTTCAGAATCTGAAAGGTTTTAGGATAGGAAGTTAAAGCTACCTTTTTTTTTTCCTTCTTCACCAAAGCTTTTTTCTATGTGTGTTTATATTCCACAGTATTCCATAGGGCTGAACGCTTTCCTGGTTTACAGGAACTACAGAAAAGTGATTAGACATATTGCTTTACCATTCAAAAATTTCTCCCTTTGCCTGTATTAAGAAAGACTCATATACTTACACTGGGCATATTTTTGAAATATCTGAAACTACCCAGAGAGATGTCTATTAACGTGTGACTCTTGTCCAACTATCCAATTTCAGTTCCACTCTGAGAAATGTATGGAAACATGATATCCCTTGTTCTGATGGGGTATCACAGCTTGGAAGTCCTGTCATTTTGGAAAATCAGAGATCCACCTGAAGAATCAGCTTTCTCCTACTTCCCAACCATCATGGCAAACATGCTGTTATATAAAAAAATGATACATATATGATAATGCCTTTCCCTGATGGTGAAGAATCACAGAGGACATACTGACCATGAAAAACCAGACAGCAGTAAAAATAGCAAGTGCCCTGACAGCACTATGTGGCTTGGACTTCACCACGTTAAAGACAATTCGGGTCATGCCAAGATGTGGAATAAGCAGCTTCTTCCGTGCCCAACCACTGACTGTCCCTGACACCTCCCAAGAGAGTCCTGTTTTTCTTCTTGTAACTGACTCTTTTTAGTCGGGACTAATTGACCAGGATTTGTGCTTATTTTCTTCTGGTGGATTAGCCTGGGAAACTCTTATTTAGATAAAGGTTCTTGTTGAATGAAAAAGGGGGGTGTCACAATAGAGATGTGCTGATTTAAAATAAAGGTGTCGTGAATACAGTCACAAGAAACCCCACATATATTTTGGGGAAAGGAATTCTTGTGGAATTTGATGCATACTATCTTTAAAAGTCTTGCTTTCTTTATCCCCAAATTCTTCTGTCATGGCTTGATTATTTTACAGGTGATGGATATGCAGATTTGAATACCAGTTGTACTATCTGTATGTGCTGTATTTTACCCTCCATACTGCCAAAGGCCAGTAATTTGCAGCTGAGTATGAAAGTAAAATTTGATTCTGCCTGAAATACAGCTGAGAGGAAGGGCGCAATGAGCTGTGCTCTTGTTTATACAAGTAAGATAAGAAAAACTACTTTCATTTGACAGCATGCTGTATACTGATACCATTACACTCGAGGAAGCATGCATTCCATGCAAGTACTTTAAAGTCAGCATTTCAGACACACACTTTGGTAATACAAACATAAACAATAGCAAAATGTTTCATTACTTGGTCTACCCATGCTATCTATATTGTGCTCTCAGTTGGTCAACTATAAAACTAGCTCACAAAGACCACCCAAAACTCTCTCCTGCATGCAGCAACTCAGGAGAGTTTTTGAATAAGCCCTGGATAAGAAACTGAATGCAGGATAATGAAGATGGGTGACAGAAAGAAAAAAGAAAAACAGTGACAAAGAGCAGGCATATATAGGAACTGAGGAGAGGAATCATACAAGACAGTGAAATACTAAGGCTGTGGCACGATATAGTTTCCACAGCATTATATTGTACAGGGAAATCACATGTTAAAGTGATTATTAGCCTTAATTGTAATTAACAGAAAGCATTTGAGAAAATTACTTAGTGTCATTATATCCTTCCCTGCTTAGGGCTGGCAACTTGTCTCAGCCCCTACTATAATTTCTGGCATCTGAACTCACATCTGCAGCCAGAGACCTCTCCCTGGGGAGGCACTTTGTGCCCATGGATCTGCACTGAACACTCCCCGTTTTCTTCTCCCGAAGCAGAAGAAAAGCTCACAGTTATATTTTCTTTCTTATCTCTGGTCACCATTGGAAGGCTTTTGGCATCACCATCAGATTTAGAACAGACTTACACACTTCATGTCCTCAGTCCACAAACAATTTGAAACCTTAATTAATGAGGTACAACTGACCTCAGGAGTCACAGCCTTGTTGACCAACATTGACAGAGTAGAAGAAAAGACATTTAACTCTATCTGTGAAAGGCTCACCCAAGACCATCCTCACACATTATTACAGGTGACTAGGGTGGAAAAGAGGGCAAGAATTAGCTGCTTGCCTTGCTACAGGCTCTGTAAGGAAAGGAGGAGGTGCTGCAGTATCCCCCCACGTTTTGGGAAGATGTGAGAGGACCAGGAGCCGCAGGGGCAGCGCAGTGCCCATCCCGGCTGGCTGCTGATTACCCCTCGTGGGCAGCAGTGCGGGTGCCCCAGGCTGTGCTGAGACTCAGTGTATGCTCCCATCTGGTTTCCTTTCTCTCGGGTTTCTCCTGAATGGATGAGTCTGCCTGAGCTGGTGCTTGTGAGGAGCAAATACCGCGCCCCTAAATCACCCCTCCATGACAGTATCTGCGCTGCACTCCAGCCCCATTAACTGTGGGTTGTTGCTCTCAGAAAACATGTTCACCTGGGGCGGGAGCCTGGTATCCGTGGGTGCGTCATCCCAGATTCTCCACAACAGCATGCAAACAGCAAGAGGGCTCTAGGTTTGGAGGTAGTTATTCCCTCCTACCTCTGATTTTACGTGTAATTGCCATAAATAACTTGGTTCTGTAACTTGGATAGGGTTAGCAATAAAAGTCACCAAATGGAATCTGGAGGTAAACTTTCAAGTGTGAGCCAGCTAAATCTGCCAACTTCTGACAGTTTAGGCCTCTGTAAATTGGCTCACTACTATTAGGCATTTATAATTGTTGTAAAACACCTTTAGGAAGGTTTTTAGGCTGTGCTTACTATGACACATTGTAACACCACATTGGCATCACTTTCAAACCATATTGTATATTGAATATATAAGTAATGATTATGCCAAAGAAGGTTATTCATGACTTTTAGTCAATTCTTGATTAGCAAGATGGCTGTGTTATGCATAATAATAGACCAAATGTTTATCCTGAGGAGTCCTTATCCAATTCTTGCACAATTCTAATCTAAATTCCAAGAAGCACCGTCCATAACAACAAAGGAAAAATTAACATGAGAAATTAATAGCTATTGAAAAATTTTTCTTCTTTTGAAGCTTAGATCATATTTTAAAATGGAATTAAAAAAACCCCAAACCCAACAGTATCACAGCAAAACATGATTAAAAAAATAATTTAAAAGCCAAAAATTCAATACTATCTGTAAACTGAAGGAACTTTTGTTAGGGGAACACTTGTACAGCGTTTGAAAGCACAAGCACCGATATTCGTTCTTTTTATGTTACTGAAGGGTGAGATTTACCATATAGAAAAGGTAAGAATTGACTGGAGGATGTTGCAAAAGCACTTGCAGTCCTATCTGTGAATGAATAGGCCTAGACAGTGTCTGAAGTTATTCACTCTCAACTTTTTTGTGAAGCTGTTCAGTGCTAGGTATTAAACTAGGTATTATGACCAGGGGCAACATACTTTAATTAGCTTTGATTTTTGTTATACAGCATATTCAGTGTATTTGAAAGATGATGGATTGAGACTCCGGAGTAGGAGATCCTCTTTCCATCTTTCTGTGAACAAAGTACAAACCTGCTCTCCTGTCAATGCCAAAGCCTTCCAAGCACCCAGAGTAGTCATTTCCTAGTAGCGTTGTTTACTTTGATACAGAACCACCACATATTAATGTTGCTTTAGGAAAGAAACCAAAATTGGAAGGAAAAAATAAATGTTTCTCTGTTTCAGTCAGAGATCTCACTGTAGTAGAACAGAGAAGTGGATAAAAGTTTCCATTTTGAAGTGTTTAGAGTGAATAGAAAGAAGGCAGCAAGGAAAAAAATGCTATCCACAACCACTACATGGCAAACACTACCAAATCCAAACATTCAGAATTTCAGGGGAATAAGGTCATAAATAAAGAAAGCCATTACCATCACTTTGACTGACCACTTGCATAACATCATCCAAAAAAGCCTAACGCACAATTCCTGTACCGAGCCTACAACTGTCTCAGGGTTAAAATAGATTCAAGTGATGGAAAATCCATCTCATGTTCAGGTAAGCTGCTCTGAAAGTTAGTCACACTGTTAAAGCCTTTTCCCATACTTTTAGTGAGAATTTCCTTGTCATGAATTTCCTGAGCTTCTATGCTATGAGTGATTTCATAGGGTTGTTTTTTTTTTTCTAGATTAAAGAAGGATCAGCTAGCAGAAATCTTTTCACTATTAAAGCTGTGCTCACCTTCTAACCTTTTTTTTTTTTTTCCAGGGGGGAGGGGATAAACTGAATAGCTTAAGTCCTAAGCTGCTTAAGTTTCTAAGCCTCTTACGGTAGGGGATGTTTTCTAAAAACTGAACTCTTGCAGCTTTTTTCCAACTAACCTCCAAATTTTCACGTTTTCTGAAATACAGATGACAAAACCAGACACAGTGTTCTACTAACAGCTTCCCTTATACTTTTACCAGAGGAAACAGGGCTACCTGCTCCCTACATTCTTGCAGTAGACTAGTTGCCTGGCTTTTCAAGGACTTTGTTTCTCAGCTAATGGGGTGACCCCTTATACTGGGTTCTCATCTTTAGTCACTTCTTGTAACTCACTTGGGTCTGATAATTGGTATGAATTTTGGGCCAAGCACAGTTAAGTTACATAGGAACAACTCCACGGCACTTCCCCCCAGCCCTGACCCCAACCACCAATAAATTCAAGAGCATCCTGAAAGAAGAGTTTTGTCCTCTTTTCTGCTGAGTGCAAGAGAGCCCGAAGTGAGGATCCCAGGAAGCTAGAGAGCTGTCTCACTTAGAGAAAAACACCATGGTTATACTACCATCAGGATCATGATGCTCTTACAGAGTGTTTCAGGTAAGCATTTTAAAGAATTAGTCCTTTAAGAGTTTCTTGATGGTGGATCAAGGATTCGCAGTACTAACAAAGTGCATGGACACAGTGTGTGACACAGGATGCTAAAAAATACTACATGTAGAATAGTACAACATACATTTGAGCAAACATTGAATAAACACCATTCTTCAAGGCACAAACTCCACGGGATAACCCTTCTCCTCTTACAATAAGTGAACCAAGGCATGTAAAAAATAAAAAGACACTGAAGAGGAAAGATTGAGAGAAGCAGTTGTTGGCAAAAAGCAAAGAAAATGAACAACTCATGTATCAAAACATTGGTATTTCTTTATGAGACTGAATGTCTATATGAGACAATGAGTTTAGTGTGGTCCATTAGCCAACACTCACCATGAGGCTGCTGAGACATACTATTCCCTACTTACTTACACATTTAGAGGTTGCCAGGCAGGCCACTGTGCTTTTGCCTTGATGACCGTTAAAACCTCATCGCTCTGTGAAAAGAGACAAAACAAGAAAGTGATTGGGACAATTTTACAATTAGAGTAATACAATTTACAGCAAAAAAGAGGCACTAGATCAAAGTGTGCCTCCAAATTCTGACTATGAGAAACATGCTTTGTCCTTTTCATCATCTGGGCACCTTGTGTCCCAAACTGCACGTGGCTCGTCAAGGAATGCAAGAGGCAAGAGTGGCAGGCAAAGACAGTCAGACCTTGGGCACAGTCTCTTCCTCTTCTACAGGAACTGGTGAGCTTAAAACACCACCAGCAGTTTGCAGACCGTGTTATTTTTGCATTGTGAGCTGAAGGAAAAGCTTTCAGAGTGGTGCACAGTGACAATAAGTCTAAATGAGGAGACCTTTGCGTTGGGGAAATACCCCAAACCAGCATGACCAAACTGAGTTTGTTCTGGTAATGCTACCACAGAAAGAGGACTGTGCTGTACTTGGGGCTGTTAGTCCACATGAAGTAGTTAATTGGCAAAAAGTATAACGTGGGCTGTTGATTTTGTGACTCTCTGACGATATCTGTGGCCAGAGGAATTTATCACGTTAAAACAAAGAAAGATGGAAAAATTGGTTTTAATGCATTACAGGCCCATGGGCCAAGAGGCAGGCAAAAAGCAGAGGCTGCTGTTCCAGGCAACCTAACACACCCTGTGAGCATTTATTATTTATTATCCTCACATATGTAAGGATCTAAAGTCTGTGGTGGATGCACTGCAGTCGCCTCCAAGTAGAGCCATTGATAGAACTTTTGCTTTGCTCTCCATTTACTCACATAAAAATTACAGAGCCAAATATAGCATGAACCCATGGAAACCCATAATGTAACAAAACATTGTACAAAGATGAATTCCTAAAGTCTGTAGGAATTCCTGCATCAGCAGTTTTAAACTTTATGTTGGTACAATAAACCCAGGACAAAGGCAGGAGACTGTTAACAAGGCTCTGGTGTCCAGAGGACATCTATCACACTTTTTTAGAAGCATTTTCCCCATCCCCCTTAGGAATCCACCCCAGTAATTCACCAAGAGGAACACAAAGTTCACAACTCACTCATGTGATTTCTGCTATCTTTTGAAATATTTCCCAATTATACTAAGAAACCCACCTCAAACTTTACCAGTAATTGGGACTTCCAACAGAGCTGACCTTTCAGTTTAGTGATAATAGTGCCATTTCGTGCTTGACAGCAACAGTTCTGATACCCCAGACTAGCTCTAGTCCATATACACTCCTGTCTAAAGAAAACAATATTCACTGGTTGTTTCTACCACTCAGTATTTTCTGACTCCCACTTTTTACCCAAGCAAGTTAATTACAGTGCTGATGGGCCCTCTCTGTCACACACAAGGTTTTCAGTCTCGGGAATAGATATATGGCATGACCTCTTCCTCAACCTGAGTGGATAGATAAGCCACCTCTTGAAAATCTTTTTTAAAAATACAGATGATTGGCCCAAGCCCATACTACATTAAATGTCCTGAGCTAAGATGGCTGAAAGCCTGGCTCTAAAAATGCATATAACTATAAAAAAATATTTAATCAAACGCCTATACTACTAATATGGTTGAAATAAAGAGAATATTATCATAAAAGTGAGCAATCAACAGCATGCAGCAGAGCTATGCCAGCAGGCAGATTCACGGGGACAGGTCCTGGGTGAGCAGCAGCAGGCTGAGCCACCAGCACAGCCCTCTCCCAGCCTCCCCGCTGGGGTGGATGCAACCGAGCAGAGATACATGCGATGCAGGAGGGAAGCATCACACCCAGGTTCATCTACAGAAACTTTTTTACCTCCATGCCTTCAAAAGTGGAAGAGACAGCTATCCCCTCAAAGTGATTTAAAAGCAAACAGGCTAAAAGAATGAAGTTAAAAGACATTACTTGTCTTTCTCTGTCAATGGAATTTGCCACAATTTTTAATTTTCCTTGTTTCAACATCCTAAGACTCTCCAGCCAGGTATATCTTCATTTACTTGGCTTGAGAGCACATCTGCATTCAGAATTACTAAACTGTGTATGGTACATCCCAAAGAGAGCCTGTTAAGAGCATCGATGCTTCAAATAAGGCACCGCTTATCTACTAGAAGCCAGAAATTATGTCAGTAACATCCAAATCATTTATGTCTGAAAGCATTTGAACATGTGCAATTCAAATTAAAAATGCATTCCAAGAGGGGATGAACTATGATTAACAGTTTAGTAATAAGTGTAGAGGGAAGGAAATAAAGAACAGAGAGCATGATGCATTCAGACTTCCCCAGATTTTTAAGGGAGGTGAAAATTCAGATGCAAGAGTTGAATACATGGCCGCTTCCTGAACAGTAACCAAAATCAAAAGGTGCAGAACACAGTGTTCTGTTGGGCCTGGAATGAAAATATACATTTTTGGTACCTAGAGCTCCTTGACAATTACACAGGATTAAGCTGCAACTTGAATTAAATCATTATTCCAGACTGATATTCTAACTATGCAGTCATCTCTATCATGCAGGTTTGTGATATTTCTAAGTTTTAAAAAGAGTTTAAAACGTAACACCTACATTGTTATTAATGCCAGTGTATATTTACTTGTACATACACCAACAGACAGACACCAGAGTGGATATTTTGTATGCTAAAGAGTATTCCTTGGACAAATGTTTGTATGGAGAAGATGAAATCCTGGAAAATAATACAGTAAATTCTGCTTGCTGCCTCCTTGGGTCTGTGAAACTGTTGCCATGTGAGGTCTGGCTGACGGGCTTTGCGCCAGCCTGGGGAACCCAGGTCCACTCACCACTCACAGCGTCACCAGCCTGCATCCCCTCCAGCCTCCCGCAGCGAGCAGGCTTGGGGAGTTCCTTCAGTAAATCAGTGACCTTCCTCTGCCTCCAGCTGACCCCCACATTTTTAAGGGAGTGTGAAAAATCTAAACAGCCCAGGCAAACAGATACTATCAGCCACACAAGTTCACAGCCTTGTGAACGACCTATAGAAAGAGAGCAATCTATGGAAAAGACGCAGTGGTTGGATTTGCTGCCCAATCTCATTAGCTATAATTTATTGGCAGATGGTAGAAACTGAGAGGATATGAAATGTCTGAAGAGAAATCCACAAATTAATTATATACTATTGTTGAGATAACCCAACTGCCTTGAATAACACAATTGTATAGAATTTACAGTAAAGGCACAAAGAAACCACACAATTCCCATGAATTTTAGTTAACATTTTCTTATTAGGTCTTGCTGTATTACATTTGTACCCATTTTTCTCTCTTCTTCATATTCCCAAAGTTTTGCTTTGATTTTTTGAAGTAAACAAACTCAAATTCACGTCAAAATATGGCAAACAGAAGTCAGATGTTTCACTGTTGTGTGCTGCAAGTTGTCTCATCATCACTGGCTGGGAAGTGATGGTTCCCAAGTAATGAAACTGTTAGATCTTGAAAAAGAAAAACAGATCATTTGCAAAATGATGGAGTGTCAAAATGTTACAATGAACAAAGGGAAAGGCTCTAGTGCTCTTGCCTGGAGCTGCTAAAAAATCCTTTAGGTCTGATACACCACTCCTCCAACAGCGGGGGAAAAAAAAAAAAAAAAGAATACTGTCAAGCCTCTGTTACGCCTCTGCATGGGGAAGTTTTCAAGGACTGAATCTGGGACTACCTGTCAGTTGCTACAGAGCTGTACAGGAAGAAAGCTGCTACCCTTTCCTTTTCTCATTGAGAGGGGTTTCCTGCTCCCTTCTGGGAGCAACGTGCCCTGCTCCACGGCAACTTGCCTGCACTGGTGCGTCTGAGCCTCCACCTGCTATGAGAATGTGCTGCTGTTGAGGCAGCATCTCCACTACTTCTACAAGTCAGAAATCACAATTTAAAAATTAAATTACTATAAGCTCTCAGGAACCTTCATGGTAAATCCTTTTGAAAAGTGTAGTTAGGCATGATCACTCACAAAACTTGGTACAAAATCTTTGTAGAGCCTACTGAATCCTCTTCCTCAGTTTCAGTGACTAGTTCAATTTTATGACTTCTGTTTCCAGTTGAAACAGAATGACCCTTCTCTACACACTCAGAGCTTGCTCAAAACTCCCAGTGGAACCAGACATACTTCAGTTTTTTTGGATTGTGGCCTGAATTAAACATGAAAAAATAGCAGTCAATTATCCTTTTCTCCAGATCCGCTTTCTACGTTTGTGCTTTAAGGTGGGGGTGGGTGGTTGACGCAGTAGCTGTTCACTCTGAAATACTGTCCTCCAAAAAGTCCTAATAGCATGATTTTTAAAAGCTTATAATGTCATTCTGATACACACAGACTTACTGACATTCTGAAGTTGGTAAAAATTAATCATTCACTTCCCATCCACTTGTTCCTGCAATGTACAAATGAAGGCGTGCGCAGAATAAAGTCATTAAATGGCAGCAAATAGAACCCCGTGGTATGAAACCATGGCTCAATCAGATCGTTCAGCTGTGCACTTTACAAAAGATTAAAAACATTTCCTCATCTTCAAGAACAGAAAATGGGACACAGCTCAAAAAAGCAGCACTGAAGACAAAATGTGATCTGAAGTCTTTCTCAACCAAGGGGATTTAAAACGACTTGTTTAAAGGGTAACATCCATTAAAATGTAATGAAAGCTTTCAGCAAGTTTTAAGTATCCTCTGAATTCCTTTAGAATAAAAGAGAGATTAGTATGATCTGGAAAGCCATGTAAACTATTGAATATGCTCCTGCTGCTTTTTGGTAAAGTGACGTGATTAGTATCTTTTGTGAACGGGAAGTTAGGAGTAATTTGTATTACCATTTTTATTTCATGTGTGCCAAATAACATTAGAAAATGTTACTGTGCAGAACACTTAGCACTTTGTAATAACGATGTGATTCGGTTCAGCTAAATGAATGACAGCATCATCTGACATCAAAATCAGAGTCAGATTCAATGAACGGTGGGAATGATTAACACCTGTTTTGAGCAAGAGCTTAATTTCACACCGCCACTGCTTGGGATTCGTTTCATTGTTTCAGAACAGAGAACATTTAATTCCTTCCACAACACTCATTGTCATAACATCTGAATGCCTCTCTATCCACAGTGGACTTACTTTCACAAGTTTCTTAAAAAGTAGAAAAAGAAACATTAGCCTCAATTCGCAGATGATGAATCAAATGTCTTCTGGAAATAAAACTACATATCTGAGTTTTAAGATAGCATCTGCACTGCAGGATCATCCTTTCCTTCAAAAAATAATGTTTTATTGAAGGTGAAAGAGATAAAGTGAGAATGAAAAAGTATAATGCACAGCATGTCTTCTGTGGGGAATCAAATGCTATGAAAATTAGAATGATACAGTGTTTGGAGGGACAGTTGGGTGCTGTTAAAAGGCAATCAGTCTTCTATAATGAGTATAAATCAACTTTATTCCACCTCCACCCTATATGGACACACAGAAATCACTTCAGGGTGTGAAAAGCATGTGTTCAGCATCCCTAAAACTTCTTCAGTTCATAAAAATAGTTTCAGGCTAACAGAAGTCTTCAAAGCCTCAAATTTTGGCTCCATACCCTCCATAGTTAGATGTCACGTTACAGCGTGGTGTCAGGAGGAAACAAACATCTTGCACGCTCTGAGCAGCACAGTAGCCTACAAGGAAGTCTGAAGACAGCACCAAAGATGAGAGAAAGCTACAGTTACGCCTCTTGTGGGTTTAGGTTCCTCACTAAAAGGACATGTTTACTTGGGACAGACAGCACACAATCTCCCTTCTGAAAGCAGACAGCTTTCTACTAAACTAGGAACGTTGATAGTGTTTGCTGTAATACTCTACTAGTGCTTATACCTTTATATAGGTACAATTTTCTACCACGGGCTTTATGTCTACAACTGTCTGCAACTGTCCACACTGCTGAGTGAGGCTACCTAGATGGCATTGCTATCTAGTCTACCGACGACATTATCACTGCCTGGGTACTCGTTTTGGCTGGGGGAGAGTTAACTTTCTTCACAGTAGCTGGTTTGGGGCTGGTTTGGGTCTGTGCTGAAAACAGTGTTGATAACACAGGTATGTTTTCGTTACTGCTGAGCAGTGCTGACACAGAGTCGAGGCCGTATCTATCTCTCACAACCCCCACTAGCAAGCAGGCTGGGGGTGCACAAGAAGTTGGGAGACAGCTTCTGGGACAGCTGACCCCAACTGACCAAATGGATATTCCATACCATACGGCATCATGCTCGGCATATAATGCTGGGGAAAGAAGAACAAGGTGGAGACATTCAGAGTGATGCCATTTGTCTTCCCAAGTTACCGTTACATGTGCTGGAGTCCTGTTTTCCTGGAGATGGCTGAACACCTGCCATCTGTGTGTGCAGCTTAGTTGCTGGCTGGGGTTAAACCATGACAGCCTGAAAAAAGGGTTCAATTTTGGGGCTAGAATGCAAGAATCATGGTTAGGATACTTGATGGAGAAGGAGGAGTTCTGAGATCTGGACTATGATTTTTTTTTAATCTAATAGCCACCTAACACTAGAAAGATGTTATGAGGTAAGAGGGAAGTGACTGTATTTTTAAGTATGTGCATTTAAATTCTAATTAATTACGAGTGAGGTGTACCTTCTTTGATATTATAGAATTGTTATGATTCAATAGCATAGCTTTCAGTAGAAGTTGAATTGCATGATATTAATTTATGAAGAGTTCAACTGCAGCAATAGTTGTGCCAGAAGATACATTACAAGACCAGAGGAAAAGAAAAAAAAGTATTATTTTACCCAAATACAAATACACATTTTCTCTCCAGGTTGAGAGAAAAATAAAGATCAATTTTGTCTTTAAAGAGTAGTTAACACAAAATACTTGGTTAATTAATGTTCAACACATCATCACTTCCATGGATATTAATTGAAACATAGCATGTTTTCTCCTGGTTGACAAAATCTTTAGACATCTTTCCTACCTCAATTTTACAGATGTATTTGAATAAAAAGGGAACAGTGATGTAGGCACATTACAGAAATGTGTAGAAACCTTAAAAGAAAAATAAAGTAGCTGTCTGTTCTGTGGTAATAAAATATTTCTGAGATAAAAGCAGCTACATACAGCTTTATTTGCTCTGGAGTTCATCTTCACATAAATATCCTTAACATGCACATTTGCTTTGTAGAAACTGTGAATGTAATGCACTCTGAATGGGCATGCTGTAACTCCACAAGCATTTAGCCTGCTTTGAGCCTGCCTGGGTTTCGGAGGATTTCCTGTATATGTGGAGCATGTCAGAAGTTTCCCATAGCTATAAGCATGGTCATTACCTAATCTTACTTGCAAGGCTACTGTTGTGAGCTGGTGCTACATCATGCAACATATCTCTTTTCCTGTGGGTGCAGCTAAAGAGATTGCTGAAGTTGCCCTAAGCCTCAGTGATGGGATGCAGTTCTTTTTAGCATGCATAGAGTTTTTAGATGAAAGGATGTGCAGAAGCTGTTTTTTCCCCATTTCATAAAAAAGAGCATTTTTGAAAAGGTTAAGCTTTTAGTCACAAATTACTTTATTTGGTAGGAAAAAAGCTCCATAATTAAAGACAAAGACATTTCTACCGCCTGATGACAACTAAATTCTGTTTAATTCTATGACTGATTTCAGTCAGATTCAGGCAGATTATAATTAAAGACAGTAGCACAGATTAGGGGCTACTTTAAGCAACAGCGAAAATACATTTCTGTCAGTGGATTTATGCCAGGATTTTGTTTGCCCATTTTACTTTGAGTTCTCTGTGTTCAGGATAGTGATTTTGGTACAGCTGATAAAACCACACATATTATAAGATACATAAATATGCCTGAATTGAATTCATGTTTTGATCATAGCACATACAAATTCAATATTTCCCTGTACAAATACCCATTTCTTTCATTAAAAAGTCTTATTTCTTCTATTCAAAGAATAGGTAATGACATTTTAGGGAACAAAAACCTGTGGTTTTCAGTTCACCTACTATGAAAGTCTGAGGGAATTTGCAGGCTTTTAATAAAATCCACTCAATTTCAAAAGGACAATTTTGGGGCTGAGACAGATAAAGATGGGGTGCAACTAAAGAAAAATGGAAAGAAAGATGAGCATTTTAATCCAATCCTGAATTGTTACTGTCTGAACAGGTACTGTTTCAGGAGAGCAGTTAATCCTGTGCTTCAGACAGTCTCAGCTTAACTGCTGTGCTATACAGGAAAGCTTTCCTAAATTGTATACTTAGCGATTTTGTATTCACTTTCACAAAGAAAAACCTCTCTTTTAGAAAATCAGGCTGAAAATTTTCCTGAAATGTGGATGTTGTCCATATTTTCCAGAAAATATGGAAATAATTGTTAAACCTACAGTTTCAGAATGTTGAGTGCACAGATGCTAGTTGACAATGCATGTTTAAAAAATACTTTTAGAAGGGAATTATAGGAATTATAATTCCTGATTTTCTTTAAAATTACTAGGATGGAATGGCAAAAGAAGCATGCTCATTGTTAAACTGAGTATATATCCCAAAAACACTGATTCACTTTGCATTAACAACCTTCTGCATTACTTGTCCCACAGGGTTTTCTTTCAATGAAGCGGTTGTTTCAGGAGGGGAATGTAGGCTGGAATTAATAACAGAACTGTTGCTAATGGCAACAGTGAAAATCATATGCTCTATTTTATTTCCATTAAGGTGCAGTTACATAATCTAGGGTGTCCCAATAAAGCAATAATTCATTTTTGCATAGTATAAAGCTTGGCAGTGTGTGTTAATGAGCCCTAGGTATGCTTTGAGTATTTGAGCTCTCATTTTGTGTGGCTGAGCAGATTCGGTAGGAAAAGGTCTCCCTTGTGAATCCATTTCTTGATTGCATGTTGACTTTCTACTGCACATTTTGCTTCATTCTACAGAGAATGCTTTTTTGTCTTTAGGACTACAGAAACATTTTGCCAAAAACAAGGGGAAAATCTTTTTACTACACTTAGGAATGACTACTTTTTAAAATAGAGGATTAAACTAGATTTTGAAGCTGACCATAAATGGTGCAAGTCCTACCCTCTTCTTAATAGGTTTACCCAACACATACCCTTTTGCTCTCCTTCTGTCTTAACTTTCCCAGTTCCATCAACCCTTTAGACTAAACTAGCCTTTAAACCAGTATCTAAGTGCTATAAAGCTACTCACAAATGATCTGGAAACAGTGAGCACACCAGAAAAGAACGGGGAGGCAGGGGAAAACCAACCAAAAAACAATCCAACACAGCAAGGCATTCTGTGTACAATAAAGCAGATATACGTGACTGAAAGGCAGCCTGCAAGCAGCAAGACAAAAACTGCATTCACTGCCGACAATGATGGAAGTGTTTTAAAGCACTAGGTTCAATCATCAGATTCATGTTTGGGTAACTAGAGCAATTTTTGCTCAGATTCCTTCAAATACTTTCAGAAGAGTCAGGGATGAAAGCACTAAGACAGGTTCTTGGGCATGCTATGAATAACTGAATTTCAACTGCTTAAGTATCAGCATGAAATCTCAGGAGAGGGCTGGGTCTGCTCTGAGAATCAGCCCAGAGAACGGGGACAGAGAACAACCCTGTCTTCTGGTAAGTGCTGGCAGTGAGACTCCAGGTATCACAATTATTCATCCTGCTGTTTCTCCCAGGCATCAGCCAAATGTACTAGCTTGAACAGCAGAGAAGTAATTATTTGGATAATAGCAAGTGATTTTAAATAGAAACAGCAAATTTAGCTCAGGAGGTGAGCTTTCTTGACCCTTGGTGGCATTTTGACAAATCAATGCCGGG
Organism: Eurypyga helias; assembly: GCF_000690775.1. NCBI lineage: Eukaryota > Metazoa > Chordata > Aves > Eurypygiformes > Eurypygidae > Eurypyga > Eurypyga helias. The sequence continues at coordinate 27,171 of NW_010257152.1, forward strand.
ATTTTTTTCATTCAGAATGTACAGTATAAATATTCTAAATGCGCTTTAACCACTGTACCAGAGGCAATCACAACAGCTGAATTCCCCTTCACTATAGCTGTTTTACCTGAGTCACCCTTTCCTATTCTTTCCAAAAAAATTAAAAAGCCACAAAAACACCCAAGCAAAACTGTGGTTTTAAAATAAATTAAGGAATTAAGGATCCTATATCACAAATTATATTTTCTGTAATCGGGGAAGGAGAATTGGTTTAAAGAAATCAATTCCACCCCTCTTCCTCACCCCATACGCTTTCAGCCATTGCCGTGACAAACAGGGTGCTGCCCCTGTGGACCATTCTCTGGCACTGTGTAGTCTCATGGTTTATGCCTTGACATTAACCTGTCTCTGAATGTAACGACCAGAACAAAATTGTCTCAGATTTTGGACAAAGTCATCTCAATCTCTGAAAGGACTTAGGAGAGCAGAGTTTTAAGAGGAATGTCAGAGATCTCTCCAAGGAGTGGAGATGTTGCCATTTTTCCCGTCAGGGTCTGCCTTTACCAACTCCTTTCCTTCCAACTCCCTTCCCTTTGAAAAACAATTCAATCTACACTGTGTGACTCCAAGGACTATGTATGTAGCCCCCACAGACAGCACCCCAAGTCTGATACCCCGGATCCTTGTGTACTTCGTTTTGCCCCATCTTTGCTTCCGCGCTCCTGTGAGTCAGGGCAGACAGGCAGAACAACTGACAGTACTACGTGTTTTCCTCAGACAAGGAACTCTCCTGCTCTGTTCCCCAGTGTGGATTTGTATACATTTAGACAGGTCTTGTTTAGGTGGATGTTATACACAGGCAAGTCCAGAAACTGAGTCTGACGCAGAAAAGTTTCCTTATTACTTAGAAACACAGGAGTCTGAGCCAGGCAACATTGTCTCCAATCTCTGAAGGTGCACTCTGGCTCTCCAGCAGTTAAAGAACTGGGAAAAAAACACTATTATGATTATTATTAAAAAAAAAAACAACAAACCCAAACTATTTAGCACTAGCTGTTCCCTCAGAAGAGTGTGGGAGGTCAGATGAAGGTTATCTCCCTTCCTGGTGCCCGCACTACTTGTTGCTTAAAGAGCTTCAGGTGTATTTAGATCAGTTAATATGGCTATACTTTACACGTGCCATTGAGCAGAATTAATACTAGAAAAGGAATTATACAAGTCGTACAGCTTTAAAACAGTAGGAGCTGCTATTAGAGTGACATCTGCAATTGGTATAATCAACATACCAGGGAAGAGCTATTAGAGCATTTTAGAAAGTACTGGTTTGGTTCCTAGTTGCTTACTTAGAACAGCAAAAACAAAACAGAGAAATAAGAATTAAACCCTGTAGCCAAAATGCTGTATGTCATCCTACCGTAATCACAGATAACTGAGTGATGTTGTCTCTGTATTAAGCCAGACATGAAAAAAACATGTTGAATTTCTCTAAAGTACTCTGGAAAATCTCTAGGACATCAAACTTCTAAGTCTAGTATTCATGCAGTTACTTTATGGTCAGAATATTTCTAAATTAAGAATGTAACATAGGCCTTGCACTCTGACAGAAGGTATTCACCATATTGTACAGCACTTGCTTGCCACAATATTAATTCTATAAATAAGAAAATAGTGAGAAACAATTACTGCAGTGATTTCAGGATAAATGTATTTTCATTTCAGCTGTAAAATACCACTAACTCGTAAGGACTCACCTTAAAGCCGTGTAGCCAAGTGTACTTCCAAAAATGCTTACTGTGATGTACATCCCTTGCTATTTCTCACAGCTGTTTTCAAAATATATGTACACTGACCTATTTATATGCTTATCTCTGAAGCTTATGTGCTGAAGTAAGGTTTAAATTTTAGAGTTTAGCTGTTAGTCATGTTATCATGAAAAGACAGAATGCATTATTATGCCATGAAACAGGCATTTTGAATATTCCATGACATGTTCAGAGCCAAAAAAAGCCCACTTCTTATTCCAGTAGTAAAGCACAAATTACTGTTGTGATCACCTCATTTGTATTCCTTTAGGCATCTAATAAACTCTTTCTTTCCTAGTAACTCTGTAATCAGAATTGCACAGTATTAGAACTATGCTCAATTCTTTTAAAGCAGGGATGCTGTATACAGTTATTTATTTTCTTCATCTTTTTTTTTCTGTCCCTCGAGACTCTGCTCATACCAGAGCATCCTGCTGGGGGATTTACAGCAGAACACTCACCACAAACATCATTCCCTTCTTCATTTGTACAAAAGTAGCAGGCCAGACCGATCCCCACTGAAGTCCTAATTCCAGGTGTTAAGCCACTTTATTAAAATAATTTACTATCCCTTAAAATAAAATTGGGTTGTTTTCTTTTTACTAATTTCTAAAGAGACTGGAGCAGCTCCATTATTGCAGGGCAACCTTCCAAAGCGGTTGATAATCTGAGCAGCAAAGCACGGTAAATGCCATGCCTCATTACCAAGCCAGTGCTTGGACTCTATTCACTGGAGTAACTTTAAAGACACGTCATCCTTTGGCTAATCAGGATGAATGTTTTTGGCCTTCATGTTTATAATGCACACGCACACAAAATTCACAGTTCAATCCTGTCTTCTCCTGACGCTGCAACTGTACACGGAAAGAAACTGATGGCAATGCTCGCTTACAACAGACTTGCCAAGTTGTTTCATCACAGTAACTACTGAAAAACTATTAAATATGCAGTGACTGTGTCATTCTCTGAAGTCAGATGAGCCAATTAATAGTGCTGTGTATTTTCATGGCACCTTGCCTCAAGGAATTTAAAAATGTTTCTACACAGTAATTAAGTTATAGAGCTCTCCTGTAAATCAGTGTGCCATTGTACAGACACAGAAACTGTGGCAAATTTAGCAAACCAAATAAACTATCTACGGTTCCGAAAGATTTTTTCCAAGTGTGTTCACTGACTTCCAGCACTATGATGGTACAACAGCCTTGCAACAAGTAAGACCAACAATCATACCGCCACTCGACTTGTCTGTAACTGAAGCAGCGACACCTGCAAATCCCCAAGTAAAGGCAGGGACACCAAGCTTTCTCTACAACACTAAATGAAGTGATGATCCACCTTCTGATAATCGGAGTAACTACATACCAACACGGCACCGTCTACAATGTGCTCTGTCACACTGAATGTGGGGTCAAAACATTAATTAATCCAGCAAGTATGATGAAGCTGTGAAATACATTAACTACATTAACTTTGTATTAACTAACAAACAGATAATATGTGGCTCAAACCACATCTTCGACAAAACCAAATCCCACGTAAAAGCAACCTAAAAGGCATGCTATAAGCCAGGCCCTTAGCAGGGATGCAGCTGGCTTTGAAGAACAAATGTGTGTCTTTCCAATATGCACCTGACTATAATGCGCTTATAAATGAAGACATTTGTCTAAAAAAGATAGATTTGAATTTTGACCAATTTCTTCCCCCCATACTATCTACAAAGGTGGAAATTTGTTTTATCTCATCCTGTTCTGGAATCATTGCATTATATTCTATGCTTGGGGAAAAAAAAATCATGTCTCAAAAAAAAAAGAATTATCTCAAAATACTAATTCAGCCCATCCTTCGCCACCCCAATTATAAGGAAACTGACCTTTTGCCAGTCCATCCATCTTGACAATTGTAATGTCAAAAATAAGTTTCTGTGCAACAACAGACTTCGAACACTGCTACTTGCTGTGCCAAAAAACAAACAGAAGTCATAACATGTCATAGGAACTATGTAGATGAAATACAAAAGAAAATATCACACAATCAAGAAAAAGAAAATCCAGTCTCCAGTAAGATACATTCTGATGGTCAGGAAAACCTACAAAATATTTATAGGACTGGGAACTAAGATCTAATATTCTGCTTATGAACAGTTCCTGCTGTCTCACCAGCTCTATATCTCCTTTCCACCACCCAGATGTCCAATTAATTAAACACAGTCAATGTTCAAAATTTACAACTACCTTAAACTATGAGCATTATCTCTTCTTGTAAACTTTTTTCCTGTCAGGCAAACATTTGTGAAAACTCCGGGAAGAAAACCCAGTACTACGGAGCCAAGGTTTAATGCTCTTAAGTACCCAGCTTCAATTTCTCCAAAATGCTTTGCCCATTTTGCAGATGAAAAAACCTCTCTTTTTTAGACAAAGACTATTCCAAAGATGTGAAAAGATCCTAATTGCTCACAGGCTTACAAATTACCAATTATTCATTTTCTGAGTCAGAGCTGTTCTATAAACCAGGCAAGAACATTTGCAAGCATAGATATTATTCATGAATAATGTTAGTTTATTCTCAAATAACAATTATACAAAAGTTATGACTGTTTTTGAAGGAAGGTACTTCTTACTACAGGCATGGCCAGGTGAATCAGAATTTAACACTTTAGATTATCAGACTACTGAGGTAATTAATTTTTTCTGTCTTTCTTTCCCCGTGTTTTACATATAGTTATTTGCACCTTACCCAGATTCAGGGACTTCTCAACTGCTCTGAATACCTCTCTCTTGCTGATCAGTTACACAATCCTGATTTTATCGCCTTTTCTCAAAGACTATTCTCTTAATCACTACTTCCTACGGCTCCACAAGAACTTACCAAAAGGCTTACACATGCACAGTTTCTTTTTTCTTCTTTCAGGTCCACAATTCTACTGATTTGTTCTTCACAGTTACCTACAATAAATCATCCAGCATTACTGGTCTCACGTGGCTGCATGCCTTTCATTTTTGTGAACTAAAAAATCTAACCATCTTATTGACTGCAGCTGCTTTTAAATACACTTTGGTGTCAGCATTGATTTACTTTTTAATTATTATTTTATTTTAGATGAGTATGCCTACTGTTTTCTTAACAGCTGCTTTAAAGGTAGTACACAAACAAATGAGACATCAGCAACTGAGCAAGGAAAACAAGTTAGTTCCTATTCCTTAAGAGAAGAATTTCCTATAATAACATTCTTGATGAAAATATTGCCACACTTCCTGAATTTTTTACATTTTAGCATGATGATGAAGGGGGTCAGTTGCTTGAAATATGTTCTAGCTGACCATTCTTGGAAGATTCCTGCTAAAAGACCAGCAGGCACAGTACAAAGATGAGATTATTTCTGTCTCTCTTCCAAAGGCCTGAGAGACTGTTTTACCGTGTTTCTATTTCAGCTGCAGAGACAAGTTCAGAATCCAGTGCTCACCAAAATTAAAGACTAGGGATTTGATCTTAGTAGAAGGGCCATTTTTGTCCTCTGACTATGCAATTTCTCTTGTATGCAGGAGTACATTTATGCTGTGTCTGGGGCAAAATTAAGCATATAGGTAAGCTGTTATTTCTCCAGGGAGATACTATAATCAGTAAAAAAAACCCCATCACAATCCATTGCAAAAACATACTCTCTGCAATGGAAATGGTAAGCAAGAAAACATTAGTGAATGTGGAACATACAAGTTTATCCATGTTATGTTGAGTTGCCTCTAACCAATATATCTTGAAAAAAATGTCCTGAGAACGCAGGATATATATTATTTCTTTGACACATTCATGAAGCATCCGATATTAAAAATATTTATGTAATCTTCTCAAATATTTGAGGCACTTTCATAACACTGAAACATTATGACCACAAATGATAAATATGTCCACTGGTTTCAGATCAGGTAATTGCTCTCAATTTCTATACTACCGGCCGCTATTAATTTGGCTGAATAAAGCACAAGGAATTGAACATTTCTGTAACATCATTTTTGTATAAAATATGTGGAATAGAAAAGTAGCCAAAATAATAACCGTGGCTCACAGTTCCTTCTGATTCTATGTATTTGCCAAAAAAAACCCAGTGCAGTGCAAGGCTAACTTCACAGTGAGGTATGATTTTTTCCTTTTTTTTTTTTTTTTTCCAGTTACCTTTACCCTTCTGAAAGTCTTTTTCTGTTCCTTTCAGCAATCATCTTCAAAAGAAGAGAGAGGAGGGGAGAAAGGGAAGGAGCAGATGTTTTAGGCTAATGAGCAAATAACAACAAAGTAGTTGCCGTGAGGGTCTTAACTTTATGCTGAATCTGGTCCTTATTTATTCAGTACTAGAAATGTGCTTGGCTGCTGAAAAATATGTAACAATTGATCAAGGTAATTTTTAATGGAGCAGTTTGAAACTCTTGCCCTCCCTATGCCACTGAACCTGAAGGAGCAGCTCCAGGAAGAAACCAGAGTGGTAAGCCCTGTGAGACCACCCCACAAAAGCATTAAGAACCAGTGTCTCCATTTAACCATTAACCAGACACAACTCCCTTTGGAACTGGGCTGTGACAGTCACCTCCTCACTCCTCTGGAGACGTTCAAACTGTAAGTGCCCTCCTGCTCTCACTGCAGCCATGTTCAGAACAGCGATGATCTGGCCCCTAAATGTTTTCTGACCACTTTCAAAGGGCACATTTACATTCTTCAGCTATGGACTGAAAAAGCTCCACATATACGTGCTAAACATGAAGTCAATTCAATTTTGGGTTTAAACTCTTCCTTTTAGATACAAATATTTATTTGCCTAAACTGAAAGCTTTACAAGCATTTCTGAGGATACAATCTAACTTTTGTTATTAAAAATAAGAGGCTAAGCATTTGTTCCTAATGCAATCTCTCACTAGTATTAGAGCAGGGAGCTCTTCCAGTATTCATTAGCACTGCCTGTTTTGGGTGGTGGTTTTTTTTTTTTTTTTAATCTGTTTGCTTACCTAGGCAAAGAAGACAAGATATATTTAAGAGCTCCATCATTCTGCAACCCACAGAAGGTTTCATGAATGCACAGTGCCAGCATTTCAGAATCTATATCCTCTATATACCACTTAATTCCACTACCATTACTACAATATTAGCTATGATATGTCACAGAAATCTTTTATGCCTAGAAATGACTTACGAAGTAATTACTTGAAGCATAATCATTAAGAAAATAAATTTAAAGATAATGATTTCACACGTTTTTTCATTAACAATCTATGAAAAAAAGAACATTCAGCAAGTTTTCATGTCCACGTGCAAAAATTTTTATGCCAGAACAACACAGCAAAGGTGAAAAAAGAGCTTTGTGAGGATTTCAGTGAATACAGAATTTTAGTCTCATGGATTTATTTTGAGCACCGTAATACCTGGTTCTGTGAAGTGAGAAAAACCCACCAATAAAATGTCAGAGATTTTTTGTTAGTGATGACACAAAGTCAAAAGACAGGAACCGCCTGTGTTTGGAAAGTACCTGGAGTATTTTGGGCTCTAAGCCTAACTAAATAAAATTGATGAGTTCAGTAACTCAAGGTGTTTGCAGCTTTCAGGTCTTTGGATGATCAGATGCCCCATGACAGTCACGTATTCCAAGTGCAAAGAACCACCTGGATAAATGCATGAAATTTGGTTGTATTTGCAACCATCATGGTTAAAAGAACTATGACAGATTCTTCGTGATCACATCTTCTTCTCCCTTTAATTATGCTACATTTGGATGTTCTGAACAGCTTCTAATACTACTTAATCTTGATTCATTTGAAAATGAATCAAAAAAGAAGAAAAAGGAAGCAAGATTCAGAGAAATATTATGGCTCTTTCTGACACCTGCCTCAGAAAATTTTAAAGGGTGGGAAATATAGGATCCCTGTATCTCAAAGTGAAACATGAATTTTATTGCTAAGGGTTTCCATGAGTCAAAAAAGACCATTCTAGAAAGACGCTGGAAAAAGGTGTAATAATCTTCAGTCTCACAACTGGAGAGCCAGTTGCAGTAGGACAAGCAAAGATGGAGAAATCTGTTAGTTTGAATTCCAGATCTCACAGAAGACACTGAAATCCCAAAAGAAGCATCTAATAGGAATCACTAGGAATATAATGTTATACCTGTTTAGAAATTTATGTTTGCATTTTAACACAAAGTCCCTTTGATGAATTTGCACTCTCTTGAGAAGGAAGAGGCCTATCTTGCTTGTAGAACCCATGGTATTTAGTGTGTTTGTGCAAAAACTTGAGCTTTTATTCCAGGCTGTGAAACTGAAATACTTTACAAGAAATTAGGCCTTGGAAAACCTAGTTCTTGAAATCACCACAAGCTTATTAATCACCTTATTATTAAAGTGTGATTGAATAAAGTCCAAGATCGTTATTAGCTTGCAATGCTGGAAGATGGGCTTTTCCATTTTAGTAGAAGATATCCTTCCTTAAAATAACTTAGATGAAAATAATCAATTGCTTATTCATCTTTAAAGCATAATTTCTTCTAGAATACATTATAATTTAATGTGTTATTGTTAAAAAAAAAAAAAAAGCCTGAAATAATTCCCCTACCACATTAATTATACTGATTTCTGTCTACATAAGTAGGCAGCTGATGTCTGGATATCTGTAGAATAACCTCTTCTCAATACTGTCAAATAATCAATTAGCATGAAACTGGTTAACACTTCTTCCAGTCTTATCCATGCATTTCTTCTTTAACACCCACCTGAGAGGTGATCCATATTTTATCTCATGGTGGCAAAGGACTTATTCTCTTCAGTTTACATAGGATTTGAGAGAACTAAAATTCAGTAAGATATTATATATCAAGATGTTTGAGATGTCTAAGCTTTTGTGAGGGCCCCACTAAAATATGGACTATAGTATTGTTATCTGGTAAGAATTATTCATTTATTCGTTACACACCCATAGACAAAGTTCTTGTCTGATGAATGGAGAACTGACTCTTAAATTAGAGCTAATCTTCTGCACATTAATGTAAAATACAGTACTTATAATACATTGCCTTAAACAGAAAATAATCATGCCAATAGCTTGACAAACTTTTACAAGTACCAGACCTCTATTTATTGAAATAATTAATGCTAGCCATTAATAGCATTTAAAATTTAGCATTATTGCCATAATTCTATTTTATATATAGCACAAAATCAGCTTTTGAATAATACATTTCAGCTTGCAGCTGAAGTGCTGTAATTTCTTACATGCATTCAGCCAATATACTGTATAGCTTAAATATATAAGTATTATATAGCACAGCAAATATAGCATATGTCAGAGCTTTTATTATTTTGTTTGTATAAATAGGATTCTGAAACCCTCTGATTACACATAAATGGTAGTATTTTAAACAATAATGAATGGGAAATTATTGTTCTCTCTTCTACTGTTCCCCTCAAGTGTAGCATAAATGTCTTAATTCGAGTACTTTTTTGAAATAGTGAAGTTTTCATTACAAGCTGAACTTTAATAAGTGATTGCTCCTTTTGCCATGGGAACATGGAAAACAAACATTTGGCCACAGCATGCATGAAAACTGGAAGACCTAGTCAATGAGGAGTAGGTATTATTTTTAAGGAAATAAAAAGGCGGCATTAATTGAATGAACACACTAATTCAGTGAATATCAAAATTATTTGCTACTCTAACTCATACAGATGCAGCTTGTGTACATAGAGTCAAAATCTGAAAGTCCTAATCTAGTTTCTAACATGTCCTAAATCCACAGATAACCATCATGAAACAGAAGTGCAAAGATACATTCAAACTAGGCACCAGACTGATAACGGATGCTTAAAAATAGACTCTTATCTCTCTTGACAGCATTTTTCTGGGTTGAGAGTCTGGGGAATGCCTGCTTTAGTGGAACATGCCACCAGTGATTTAACCCACTGATTGTCTTGACCCATCTACGGTTGCGTTGTCATGATGCCTGGGCTCAGATACCTTCCCAGTGCTCCCAGTAACGGCCAGTGTTACTGATGGAGCTGTGAGAACACAAGAAAAAGTAAAATACAGAAGAAACATTCATATGAAATTACACTGACTGAATAATGAGAAGCAAAGATTAAAAGCAATATTCTGGTGCTCTAAGGCAGAGTAAGAACAGAAGTTTACAGGATGCAAAATTCTCTCAATTGCTGAGATCAAAGAGGACTGAAACATGGATTTCCAGGGGAAGTGGATTTGACCTAGGAGGCTTGTATAAATGTGAGACCTGTAGCGGTTATCAAAAAAATAATTGCTTGCTAAAATTAACCCTGCTAAATTACACTCCCTTCATCTGCGGTGCCTCATTTCAAGCAGTCATGTCAGCTGTCCTTTCAGCTTTGAATATGTGCTGTGATGCAGAATAAAATGTGACTTCTTGCTTTTTGGTTTAGATACTTTCAATAGCATTAAAAATGCTATGTCTGCTACCTTGTCTCAGCTAATTAATATCACAAAACATGATGAAAGCACACCAGTGTTGATTTACTAACAAGATGGTATTTGGTTGTTCTATAGTGACTTGTTGTATGCTGGTTGCAAGAACAAGCAAGTCTTTTGTTAATGAACACATTCACATCATGGGCACTAAACCCACTTCCTTAGCCTATAATGTTGCACTGGTTAATATTAATTAATTTTCACACATGGTATGGGAGAAATAGTAATGTAACTTCATCTTACTTTCAGTACTTCTACTTCTTGTCTACTGGTTCATGTGCAGCTTACTACTTCTACTACTACCCTCCCTATTCTCCCCATAAATTTTTAACATCCTGTTGTCTTTTGACTTGATAGCTGCCTAGAGCATGGATTATCTCTGTCTTACACGTCTGTAAAAATATAACACATCTGTGCCTACAGACACTGGTCAGGTCTTTAAGGCACTGCTACAGCAGCAAAAATCAATAGTACTTGGTACAGCAGAAATGAAAAAAGGCTGCTATATGTGAAACTATTTAGGAATTAATAGCTTTGTAGGTATGGCATCAGAATTCCTTCCCAATTCGCTTCCCTTGACCTTATTGATTGTCCAAAAGGATTTACACTGACGGACAGGTGATGGCTTCTCACTGGAAGATAAATTTGTGCAGATCTGTTTGTTACCATAGCTAGGCTAGTTTAAAGCTAATTTTGAGTATCTTCATTACAATCAGTGAACCATAGGGTAGACACATGCAGGTCAGGTTCACTTCACAGTACTCATCTTTGGGGGGTACTTAGTCCCTCTCTATCTGGTTAAACTCCTGTGGTTTTGGAGTCATTTTAGACCACTGCATGCTGACCTCAGTGTGCCCAAAGCCTCTACGTGTGTTACTTCCACACGTTCCTTACAGTTACTGGTCAGTGGCACAATACGTGGCTAGAAGGACTTATGGTCTGTATAATCCATCAAATCAACTACTGTGCTGTTAAATACAAAAACTTTGGTTGGCAGAAAAGATGAGTCATTTACACAATAAAAATATTTTGCCACCTTATCTAAAGCCACAACCATGTGCTACTCTCAGGAAGTTACAGGTTCTTATCCCATGATGACAAACACGGACTGAAACAAGAGGAGAAAGAGATATGAGGGGAAGAAGAGACAGTATTTTGATCAGGGCAATATGTTAAAGCACAGTGTTAAGGCAACATGTTATATTTTATCCTTTTGTTAGGGCAACCTATTATACCTTCTCCAGTTGTATTTCTTGCAGAACAAGAAGCCTGTTCTGAAATGTGCAAGACTCTATGTAAATCAAGGGTTAATACGACTACAGGTAGATAACAATTTTTCAGTGAAACAATGCTAACTTGCTGAGGTAGAAAGAGATTATAGAAATAAATACTTGTTTAGATGAATTCCTTCAAAGTTTGGGCAGCTTTCTGCTGGAAATACGCTTGGTTTGCCATCTAGCAATCTGCTTAGGAGCCTGGGATCTCATTTAATTTGCTCATGATTGGTACTTAAGTCTCACAAATACAGAGGCACACTGCATATGTTTCTAAAGGGGACTCAGATTTTTGCTCCAGCCATGACTTTTAGGTTTTTTTGGGCCCCTGCCATGAAGCTGAAATGAGGCAAATTCTCCTGCTGCAGCTCCTGGTTTCCAAGCTGCCTGCTATGTGTGCAGCCTGTTGGCCGTGGTAGCTGCCCAGAGAAGCGAGCTGGGGAATTGCAATACTGGGAGCCTTGCCTGAATTTAAGGCTCTTGCATTACCCTGGCCAATATTCTGAGAGTCGAAGACACCCAGTACTGTCTCACTTTCAGAAAACAAACATACAAACAACGCACCACACCCACAACCCCCCCAACAAAAAACAGCCAAACAGAACCAGAAAAAATATTCCAGTTCACTGGAAAAGCAGATATTGTGCTACTGAACAGCTATGAACAGCTCATGTAGCTGTCTTAAGCTGCATGATTATTTTAGGCTACTCTCTGAGTTCAGTAACTATTCTGATTGCCCACGGATTGGAGTGAGCTGGACTTTTTGACTGGATGAATTGAAATACTTGAGATTCTGGAAGAGCAGCTTAAAATGCTTCATACTTTTTATAAAATCATATCTGAGTACTTAGGAATGTCCCTCCTAAAAACTCTACCATGCATCTACATTTCCATAGCCTATTACAGTTGATTAGGAGATTAGTATGCAGCAAGAGCTTTTATCAAGAAGAGAAAGTAGTTCTGTTCCATCCTTAAGCAAATTAGCACCCTAAACTGGATTTCTAAGCACATTTTAAAGAGCAACAGATGTTATTAAGCCACTAGATATTTTGGCTTAAAACAGACAAAAAAGCAGGCAATAGTCTCATTTAAACAGGATGCAAGAGAGATGTAGGAGACAGGATTATTCTCCACATTATGCATAACTGAAAAGAAAAAGTGAGCTCCAATTCTGCCTCCTTGCACATATAAACCCCATCCTGTGGAGAGACACTGTTAGAAAGAAGTGCAAGAAGAGCATGTGAGAGAGGTCGTGATTTGGATCCTATGGGCTTTTTGAGAAGCATATGAGTCTATTTTGTATGAAGATGGAATCCTGCCAACAACACCCCCCACCCCCCCAGCAAAACATCATGCATAAATACCCAAGTGACACCAATTTACTTCAGCCAACGAAATTTCTGAATTAGGTTTTTGAGTATCCTCTACTTGCCAAAAAGGTTCAATTGCTCTTGTCTTCTGCTGGTGTAAAATAATACTTTCAGTACTTAAACCCACATATATAATTTTCTTAATATAGGTTTGCAGTAATGGGGAGTTTATGTACTCCTAAATAAAATTATTTGTATGGTTAGCTTGTATGTGTGTATATGGAAGTCTGTCTGAAAATCTGGCTCTTAGAGTATGTTAAATAAAAAGCTGTGTGCTGCACATGGGAACACCGATCGCCTACGAGTAAAAGCCTTACTGAAAACATTATTTCACGATTTTAATTTTGGAAAAGTTTGTCATTCATCACTCTGCTATGAAAGAATAAGGCATTTTTACCCTGTTCACCCAAACACTATGGTTTGCCACGTTTAGGTGCAAAACTATCTCAAGAGTAAAAATCAGGTTGAATGCTGAATAGAAAATCAGTTACATTCATAGATTCTAACAAATGTGTGCATGCTTACAGATGTGTTTTGTTGACAGCATTTAAATATTTAATTCCCTCATTTGACTCAAAGTCCGCTCTCTGAAGAAAGAGAAAAATCTGAACTTGCAAATCTTGCAGTTTGAGGAAAAATAATTGAACTCTCCAATTCAATAGTCCCCTAGATCTACCTTTGGTAAATCCATTGAAAATTCCATTTTTCACAGCTGGTCATTCACTGAGTAACACAACTTCCTCTTTGTTCCGCATTGTGAGTTATTAGATTGTACACTGCTCATGAAAATGAACATTGGTTATTGCTGCACACTTGGCCTGGGAACATGCTTTCACTGCTAAGCTTACTGTACCTATCATCCGTGTGTATACTCATATATAATGTAAATAAATTCAGTGAAGATATGACCATAAATGGGCAAACGTAAGTGCTGTTCATACACGGAGATCCACAAATGAGCTGCGTGTGCTTGAATCAAGCTGTCAATTAAAACATCTTGGATGCTTTTCCCCTGGCAAAGAGCTATAGTCAGTAACGTGTTTATAAACAGATTCACATAGCTTTTAATATTCTATTTTTCCCAGATGACACAGTAAACATTAAAATACATTAGTGATAAGCCATACATATAAACTAAATAAAACTTGCAATTAAAAAAGAAGTAGAAAAAACAAACATCATAAAAAAACAATGGAGTGGAAAAAATAAACCATCAGCCATATGCTGACTTAGAATATATCAGATTCATTGGCAGCTTCTGCGACTTTGCACAAGTCATCTGACCACACCTGAGTGGAGGTGCATTTAGGCCACCAGCCTGAGCCCTGGCAGATCTGAGGCTGCAAGAGCACACACGTGCCCCAAAACCCCCTTTCCCACATTTCTTCTCATTTTGGTGTGGAATGCACTTTGCCTGCACATTCAGAACAAGCCCTAAAACAAACGACTGAAGGAGTAGATTTCAGTAATCTCTTAATTTCTGGACATTTTTCTTCAGAATTGCCAGTGACCCCAAAATTCAGTCATCTCTAGGTGTAAGTGCATTAGCCATGCAGCATAGGTATAAGGACCGTTACAATGTTTGTCATGTTGGATTGTTTAATTATAGTCCACTAATGTTCGTTACAGCCTTTACAAAACACCACAATAGACTAAGGTTCCTTTTCAACAATAAAAGACTGAAGGAAGATGCTGTGCATTAGTAAGGGGCTATACTGGAGTGAGATTCCACTTACAGAAAACATTTTGTGAAAAACGTATACATTGAAGTGATGGTAAAAATTCAGAATCACAGAATAGATCATAGAATAGATTGGTCTGGGAGGGACCATTAAAGGCCATCCAGTCCAACCCTATCTCGTCCAAGTCCCTGAAGACTATTTAGGTAGCCTTGGCAAAAAAGCTGACTGATGTGAGGGGTTTCTCCTTTATTCTGTTCTGCAGGCTACAGCATTTTACTTGTTAAAATCCAGGCATTGCTGTATTCTCATAAGACCCCACACGGCTCTTTCTATTCTAAGGATGCCAGAGCTCTTTAAGCAACATGAAAAAGTGAACAGGTTTGACAGTTTTTGCCTGAAGTTATTGTTTATCTCTCAGGTCTTTGCAAGTAACAAACACTTCCATTAATTCACCTCAGAAACATTAAATAGATGGGGTAATTGGGCTTTGAGGTTTTTTTTTTCTATTTTCTTTCTGTTTTCCTCGTTGTACTGAGGTTCAGAGTATATTCTAGCTACAAGATGTGCACAATATTTTCAAGCAGCAGATGGGTCAGTGCTCGCTTTTATCTCACATAATGACACACCAGGAGAGCACAAAGCCTCTGTGTGTTGTTGTATATCACACAGCTATTTGCAGGAGGAACTTTTTAAAGGACATCTTCTCAAATCAGATACTGAACATATCTATAATGTACATTCAAAGAAACATACCTAACTTCTCTACAGCATACTTTTGAGAGTACCCTCTTTGGTTCCTTAAGCCAGAGGAGGACAACGAGTCCGTTTGAAATAGCTGTCAAAAAGGTAAACTACGGTCATGTATGACCACTCTCTCTCTTTCAGGGAACTAAGAAGTATTATCCTTTATAAACTGCATCAATATTTGTGTTAAATATCTCTCTTCTTGGCATGAGCCAGGAACAGTGAAACAGAATACTCTTTTTGATACACTGGAGAGTGTAAGATAAAAGTGGAAGAATAAAAAAACCCCAAAAAATCCCTCCAAAAGGCTTCTACAAGGAAATCAAAGTCTCTTACCAGATATGCTTTTACTGTGATAACTGCTTTCAGATTTTGCACAGCTTTGAGTTCTGAAGTACTAGCAACCTAACACACTATAAAAAACAGAGCAGTCCAAAACTATGACATCTTAGGAAGCTAACATAAAGGAAGATGTAATTGAGAGTTAATTCTGAAACTGAGCTATTCAGTTCCCTGCCGTACCATTATCTTGCTCAATCTACAGCAGTATTTATAAACATATTTAGCTTATTTACTCCCACTGCAACTAGTTTCTAAAAAGTAAGGATAGTCCTTTTGTATCTTACAGAAATCTTTTGTATGCAAGTACTCTAAGGATATTACATGCTTTGAAAATATAATCCTGACAGGCATGTAAGTGAATGGCACATCTCTGTTCTCACACAGTTGGCAAAACTGGGTGTGCTGCCATTCGGAGGGACCTTGGCAGGATGGAGAAATGGGCCAAAAGGAACCTTATGAAGTCCAACAAATTCCAGTACCTGGGAAAAAACCAACCCCATGCACCAGTACAGACCCTATGGGCTGACTGGCTGGAAAGTTGTTTTGCAGAAAAGGCGCTGGGGGTCCAAGAAATTCACCATGACTCAGAAACATGTCCTTTGTGGCAGACAGTCAACCACCTTCAGGCACAGCATTGCCAGAAGGTCAAGGGACATGGTCCTTCCACGCTCCTCAGCAGTAGTGAGACACTTCTGGGGTTCTGGGTCCAGTTCTGGGCTCTCCAGTACAAGAGATATGGACACATTTGAGTGGGTCCTGTGAAGGTCAAAAAGCTGACTAAAGGAACAGAGCATCTGTCATGTGAGGAGAGGCTGAGAGGGCTGGGATGGTTCAGCCTGGAGAAGAGAAAGCTCAAGGGGGTCAGAGGTGGAGCCAGGTTCTTTTCAGTGGTTCCCAGTGACAGAAGAAGAGATAATACTGATTTCTATTTCAAAATAGGAAAGGGAGGTGGGGGCGGTTTGGACTTTTTCTGTTGTTCCCTGCAGGGGTGGTCAAACATGGGCACCACTTGACCAGAGAGATTGTGGAGTCTGTCTCTTTGGAGACTCTCAGAACCTGAATGGACACATCCCTGAGCAATCTGCTTTGACTGACCCTGTTTGAGCAAGGGGTGGGCTAGAATATCTCCAAGGTCCCTTCCAACCTCAGCAATTCTGTGATTCTCCCATGAGTCCCACTCTGTGCTTGTCCTTCACATCCTGTAGGTGACCTGTTTCTAGATACTGACATAGGAAGAAATAATGGAATGCATTTTCTCAGAAGTCTAGCAATTCTCATCCAGTTATATTCAAAAGTTGAATATAAACTTGTGCTGATGGAAACCTGAGGACACTCAAAGGCTTTAAATTCACACTTCAGCAACACAATTAATTTTCTTATCAAAGATGGAAAATGTGATATCAACCCCATGGAAAAAAGGTTATAGACAGAGCTGTTTTTTCTTGCTCATAATTAAATATTTCATTTGCAGTTGTTATCAAATGTTAACTAGAATATGTTTCTGTCAGACTTCTCTGAGATTTCATTTAATACGCAAAACATTTAAACCAAAAAAAATCTATTGCCATTCTACTGAAAATAATATTTTGCTTCATATATGAATCAAAAATACACTGAAAAATGTAGGCAATTTTACCATGGAAAACTTCAACCCCACCATGGTTCTTACTGGAATGAATTCCAGAAGGTCCACTGTTGTCAGCTGGGTCTTGTCTGAATTTACACTGAAAAAACTAGGAGATCAAACATTTCTAGTCAACTAAAGTAAATTATATAGCAATTATAACAAGATATTTATAATTTTGTCTTAGCACATCTAGCACATTTCTTCTGAGAAATCCTAAATATTGTCTTAAAATTTCTATGTTTCTTTTCATGTACTTTTATTACTACTGCTAGAAAGTAGATAATAAGCCATTTTCAGCTATTTCATGAGAGTAATACTAATAAACTTCCTAGGTATGAACATATAATTTGTATTCATTTTTCTTTGTGCCAGATGATAGTTTTTAGGTTATTGCACAAAATTATGGTTATAGATTACCAATAGTTAATATATATTTTTACTCTAAAGCTTCCCCCTCCCCCCCCCCCTGCTCAGCATT